>NC_056726.1:917503965-917803965 GCF_019279795.1 Protopterus annectens
GCATGATAAAATATGGCATTCCCTGTCTTGAGAATATAGACTTTAATGCATTAATTTTGCTTGCCTTTGCCACACTCTGCACTAATGATGTACATGATCAGTGCACTCAAAGCTCTATGGATGATCTTGTTATGGGTATTCCAACATTTCTACATTAGATCATTTTTGTTTTATGCATTGCAGATGGCACAGCTCTGAATGTGTTTGGATCCTCTACAAGATGTTGAAACACAACTGACTAACAGCTTGAAAATTTATACTTTTCAGAAGCACAATCACTGAATTTAATGTCATAGCACGCAACTCCGTTGCTAAATAATTCTGGAGAAAGTCAGAATAATACAGAGACAACGGCCCAAAATCAGGCACAATTTTAAATGCTACTCGAATTCACTTAAAAGTTAATAGAAGAGCAGGTTTTGCATCAGCGTGTATTTTCTCAACAATAAGAAACATGAAACTAATGTCTGGCATTATTGACTGACTTTGCTCTTCAGATAATCAACATTTTTTACAAGAGATGGCAAAAATATTGGGCAAAGTCAGGAACATTCCGCAAAATGAGTGACAGCTGAGAGGTACACCCCTTGGTTACAGCATTATTTTCTCAGCAGTAAAATAAAGTACTTGTATATACCATGATTTCACAGTATGGGAAGCAAGTATTAAAACTTCATGGACTCTTCAATTTGGGAAGCAGGGATTGTAGAGATTTAATTTGATTGGAGAGTTTGTGTCTCATCCTAACTGTTCTGTGTGAGTTGACATTCCTGGCCAGTACACTATACTTTGTGTTCTTTCTTTGCAGTTTACTTTTCATAGATGCTGTTTACATTGCCCTCCCAAACATTTCTTTTCTTAGTAGCTCAGGAATTACTATTATCATTAGCCTTAAATATCAAGCCATGGACATAGGTTATTTCCTTCTTGAAATAAGGCAGAATTTCTTTCCTTACTTAGTATTTTGCTTCTGACATTCTTTCATTGCCTCGACTTTTGGTAACTCTGTCTATATAAGTCAGCATCAGATTTCTTCATTTCTTTTTGTTGTCAGTTATTGAAATTCTAGTTCTTCTTCCACTGAGTCTTAATTCTTTTTTTGGTAAATGGGCTCTTCTCAAAATATCCATCATGTATAGTTTTTGCCTGGTCTGTTTTATATATTCTGATTATACTTTTGTAGATTAAGTAGCATTGTTTGCAAATTTTGAAACACTGCATTAAGACATTTTTTTTTCAGTTATAAAGTTTATTATATATAATAAATTCATTGTTCAGCAACCATATAAAAACATCAAATGCATACATTAAAATGGAACATATTCCATTAAATCTGAATGCAAAGCCATATCTGTTCTCAAGAACCTCTGTCTTTCATAAAGTTATATATTTTAGGATATAAGTTACACAACTGTCTAAAATCAAGCAGGAAACAAAGTTATTATTTATTTAACCAATGAAAATCTAGAATCTGGGTCAGTTACATATAAGGGTTGCAATCTTTGACTCTGCAAGATCTCCACCACCTCAGTCTGAACCAAATGCCTTTAAGTGCAAAGTTACTAACAGCATCTGAGATTAAAACAAACTAGTTTTCACAGACAGAGACCCCCCACACACACACACACACACACAAACACAATGATTCCCAGGAAGGTCCACCAATGCACACTACCTCCAATAATGTTACTACTTCAGTATAAAGATCTCAGTAACTGAACGCTCACCCAATATTAAATTGTAACAGATGTTACACAAGCAGTCTCCCTTCAAATGGACTAAATAGCAAGAGTCACCCCAATGCTTTGAACATGCCATTCATTACTAAACATTCATTACTAAACAAATAGGAAATCTTAAACAGCACTAATTACACATACACAACCGTATTTCAGTTGCACAATGAAAATAAAATTATATATATGGATAAACTAGTGAAAGGAAAAAAATGCATGTATTGCTATTATTTACATTTACTTATTCTAGTTGACTAAAGCTTCAAGATGCATTCTGAATCCAACAGGTCTATAAACATATACCATGACTGCGACTTCCATTTCCTAGAAAATTCCCTTTTCTACAAGGTGTGGAAATCTCAGAGTTTGTATTTATAAATTTAGTGTGTGTGTGTAGGGGGGGTTGCAATCTGCATTGAGGGGTGCAGAGTAGCTTGCCTCACTGCAAAAAAGAAGTTTAAAGGAGTAGTGTGATGTTTGAGATTTGATCTTCTTTTGGATTTTCAATCTTTTTTTTTGGTCTGTTGGCACTCAGCATTTCAAGTGCCGAAATTTCAACAGGGAGCTTTTGTTTTAACTTTCTCTACAACTTAAAATGTAAAAGGAAGAGAACACCAGCATCTCCAGTTCAGTACATTCCACAGATATTAGATATCTTTTTGAATATAAATAGAGTTGATCTTTCCATTTAAAACAAGCTGCTAGAATGCATAAATAGTTTAATTTTAGTGAATTAATACAGTTAATCAAGGAAACAGTGAACATGGCAACAGTAACAATTCCACATTACAGTAACAATTCCATATTAATAAAAGAAAGCAGCAATAACTTCTAAACATCTATGAAATACAAAATCAATTTCATTTTTATGTTACAGAATGCAGGTATCATCTTATGTCTCCCCATTCTAGACCACAGGTGTGTTTGCTTGAAAGACCTACAAGGAACATAGCTTTGGGAGAAAACGCATTTACATAATTAAAGTACTCGGTTACAATATCTTGGAAAATTTTGCACCTTTGACAACAGACTAAAATCCTTTCTCATTTCCACCTGGCATATTTTTTAAATTAGTAGCTAACTCTGCCTTTTTTAATTGGTTGATGGGTCCCTTTACCTACATGATGTTCCACTGGCTGGGTACACCTTGGTTTAACAGTGGACATGTTTTCACACTGGTTTGATACTGCATGAACTTCTAGAACCTGGACAAAAAGCAGCTGGTGTGCCACCTCTACCTTGTTCACTGAAGTGTCAAACTGAACTTCAATGAGAAAGTCTTCTACATGATCCCCCTGCAATTCATGATTTAACTTACAGCAAATACTAAATAGCGACTCAGCATTACAGTAGAGATTTTTCTTGTTAACATTTCTGCCTCCTGCCTGGGAACTCCAACTGATAATTATCATTGTTTACCTTCCTTATGACAGAGAAAGGTCCTTTCCATGTTGCTTGAAGCTTATTTTGCTGAACAGAGTCATTACCTTTACCTTGTGTCCTGCAGTACATTCCTGTTCTCTCTCTTTCTCTCTCCATCAGGTTATAACAAACCTTATATTGCTGGAGCATTCTTTGGTGGTGCTACTGGATTTTGGTACTATAAACCTTATATTGCTGTTATGCTTGAGCTATGTGCTCCTGTGCCAACCCCATGAGTGCCTAAACTTTTTCTTGAAATCATTTGAAATTCCATAACAGACTCTTCGTGGAAATCAAATTTACCCTTCCAGTCATCATAAATTATGCTTACAAGCCCTCTCAATCTACGACCATGAAGTACTGAATAATAAACCCTGGAGTCTTGTGATACTTCTCTGTACTCAAAGTGGAGATTGGACTGTTACTTATCCCACTCCTACTTCAGCTGCTCTGAGAATGGTTTCAGCATTGTCTTAAGAGTTAATAACACCACAAAAACCACTCATCCAGTTGCCAGAAACCAAATGCGATGATTCAAAAGTAGTATTTTAATCCACACAAAGGTAAAAGAGACACAGTCAAGTGTTTTTGTCGTATCAGACTTCTTCAAACTGTGTAACACAATAAAAGAACAGCTTTTATAAGAGAACACTCCCCCATTTAATACACTAATTAAATCTTAATTAATAAATCTTAATTAATAAATCTTAAGTCCTACACATTAATTTAAAAAAACATGAGTCAACCTACTGATGTGAAATGAATGTTAACAAATACAAAAACTAATTTTCCATAATAAAATGTGTATGTAAAAAATCCCTAAAAACTATAACTTAATGGCCCTATGTTTTAATTCTGGTTTAATACAAATGTGGTCATTAATACCAGGGGCTACAGTAGCATTCAGACACAGTTGCCATCTCATCTCGGCCCTATCTAATTTGTTAGTCCAGTCACCCCCTCTAGTGTCATAACCAACCACCTCCAATTAACATACCCCCCATACTATTAAAGGAATTGTTGAAAATAACTGGAACTTAGCTTTCAATTTAGGCACCAAAACAAACAATTGCAACATAGTCAAGGTAATATTCAGTAGAAACAAGGCATCTTTGAAACTGATAAAGGAGTATAAAGAAAACAGAATGTGCATGTGTTGAAATACAATAGGTGTAAATGGTTTCATTTATTAATGAAAGCCCTTGTGTAGTTGTGCAGTCATCCAAAAACCATTCCCTGTGGGGGCAGATTTGACTCTATTATCCAAGGAGTGGTGTATCTTGTGAGCTGCCTCAAATGTACTTTTTACATAGGAAAACAGAAAGAAAATTAGGTAAATGAATTTAGTAATTTGTGGGAGTTTTAAAACATATTTGTTCTTTAATTTGGAGAGGGTTTATGTAAAAGTGTGAGGTAGTACATGGGAAGTGGCACTTGAGTACAGAGAATTGGTTTGTCAGCTCTCTTTGAATGCTGCAAATCTTCTAGGACTAAATATATTTTATTTATCCTTTGTTGAATGGGTTAGTCCCACTAGGCTAGTTGTCTCTTTTCAGAGGGAGACCAAAGGTGGCATTTATATTATAAAGGGAAATTTGGCCAAGGCATCAGGAAACTTCTCTTACACTTTTTGATAAGTGCCATGGGATGCTTTACATTTATGTGAGCTACTGCCAACTCATACAGATGGGCCCCTGATTAATGTCTCATTTGAAGGATGACATAGAAACTTCTCTTATGCTTTTTGATGTGCCATGGGATCCTTTGCATTCACGTGAGCTACTGCCAACTCAGACAGATGGGGCCTCTAATTAATGTCTCATTTGAAGGATGATATACTGAGGAATGCAGTACCTCCCTAACGATCTGCTGTAATGTTAGCAAGCCATCTAACTATTGGAGGAATAGAACCCACAGCCTTCTGTGCCAAAAGTGAGTGTGTTGCCTGCTGTACCACTGACACTGCTGGCAATGCTGAAGTGAAAGAGTAGCAGTAAATACTGTTTTAAAATTGAGATCTGCAAAGCTATGACAACATCTTTGAGGTACAAAGGGATTCTTTTGAATAAATACGTTACAATGGTGTAAACATGTTTTGCATGTATGGTTTTAGCAGTATTTTTATGAGGTTTTATTAATTATTTACAATTGCTTGGGTCAGCTGATAATTTTTGATTTCATGATATGTTATGAAGCACATATAAAATTTTCACCTATAGTGATTTAAATTTTTTCTGATGAAGTCCACATTGGTTATATGGGAGAAAAGAGCTAAAATAAAAATGTGTATATCTTTTGAAAGAGTGCTCTCCTCCCGTGCTCATTAGGTATGCACACAAGGTACTGCATAATCAGATTAATTTTCTATCAGGACCTCTGGCAGGATGTTATCAAAAAACACTGCCTACTTCGCTCTTTCCTGACCAAATGCAGCCTGGTGCATGGCAAATGATCAGGACCCCTTCCAGTGGCACAGATAAGCAATGTTCCTTTCTAACAACTAATGGCTTAACAATAGTTTTGTCTGATGCAGTATACCTCTTAACAATAATTTCTTTAACCTCTATCATAATGGAGTACAGGCAGATGTGATAATCTTGAACAAGATGGTGGACTGTCTGCAATTTCAAGATGACACAATACAAACATAATGCTATTTCTGTTAGCACCTTCACATGATGCCTCAATACAAACAGAAAATGACTGACTTTAACAATTGGCTTAGTTTCTGGTGTCATTAAAAAGGGATCCAGTACCTAACAGCTTGGAAGATATGATTGCCAGATCATGATGCTTTGCCAGAGATGGCCTGCATCTGTCTCCCTTGGGCTTGAGGCTTCTGGCAAAGGCTTTTGCCTCCTCCAAAGTACCTTTTTTAGGCAATGCCATGAGGTCAAAATTACCAACATGAAGAAGTCATCAAAATGCAAATTAAAGCTCATGCTGCTAAGTGCTAGGAGTCTAAAAATGAAACTCCACTCATTGCAAGCATTCTTAACTGTGGAAGATGCTGACATTTGTGCAATCACAGAAACCTGGTTCAAAGCTATGGAGAGCACCCCGGTTATAACAGGTTACTCATCCCATCATACACTGAGACCCTAAACCATGGGGAGCAAAGCAAAAGGAGGTGGAGTTTCAATATATATTAAAAACATACACACCTACAGGCTGGTTAAACAGTATGACACACAGGAGACACTCCAGCTGCAGTTAACCATTGTCAAGACCCCTATTCAAATCATAGCTAGCTTCAGGCCCCCAACTCAGACTAAAGATGCCCACTCAACCTATCTGGAATTCTTCATATCTATCAAGATTCAACCCTTTACCCTGATCCTGGGTGACTTTAACTATCCAGCCATAGATTAGAAGAACTGCTCATGCCAAAACACAAATGCCCAGAGATTCCTTGATTTCATTAATGCAAATGCCTTGGACCAGCTGGTTGACACCCCTACAAGAGGTGATAATATCTTAGACTTGATATTAACCAACATGATTAACCACTGCAGCTTCACTACAGTGTCATCCTCCCTGGTAAGATCTGACCACAAAGCAGTCACTTTCAAGGTTACCATCTCTCATGACCCCCCCCCCCCCAGCTAGGGTTAAACAAAAAAACTTCTCCCAAAGTAATTACAACCTCCTGAGGGAAGGTATAAACAACTTCACAGCCCCCTTCCACTCTGTAGAAACTGGCATAAATGGCCAAACCTATATAAAAGTACTAAACAAGCATTTATATAGCTGCATGGAATCAGGAACAACCACCAGGACAAAATCCTCCTCCTCAAGGAAGAGTAAACCTGCCAGGTGGTCATCTGCAATAAATAAACTCTATAATAAAAGGAAAAAAATGCTGTCCAGGACCAAGAAAGCAGGTGCCTAATTGGAAGCAATCTGTCCTTAGCCTGAACAAGCAAATAAGAGCATCAGTGAAATCCTCCAAAACAATCTTCAAGTGTGAATTGGCCACATCTACTAAAGACAATCATAAGGCCTTCTTCACACATATCCACAATCTCAAAGGAAGTACTCAGATATGCTCAGAACTGGTGGTCAGGAACCACATACACAAACCCACTAGATATAACCAACCTGCTGGCAGACATGTTCAGTGAAAACTTCACCCCTCTGCCCCCCATTAGTAAACCAGGACATCACCAGCACCTGACCCCTCCCCTTATCTCTAAGGAGCAAGTCATCACTTTCCTCTCAAAGGCAAAAAAACACAGCCTCCATGGGACCCGATAACATCCCAGGCTGCATTCTACGCTGAACCCAGGCAGAAACTTGCAGCACCATTAGGCATTCTATTCAACCAAGCATGAGTACCGGCTTCATCCCAGGTGAGTGGAGGACAGCCAAAGTCATCCCTTTGCACAAAGGTGGAGTGTCAACCAATCCAGGAAATTATAGACCTAACTAGCTTGATCTGCAAGGTCATGGAATGGATTATCATGGACCTCATTAACAAGGACATTGGAAACCTCCAAACACTTGATCCTGCACATGTTGGTTTCATCAAGGGGAGGTCATGCCCGTTAAATTTGGTCGACTTCCTTGAGACAGTCACCAAATCCATGGACAAGGGGAGGATGGTGCACATGTCTACCTTGACCTGACCAAAGCCTTAGAAACTATTCCCCACTCAGGTATAATAGATAAACTCTCTCAACTAGGCATCAATCCATACGTTACCAAATGGGTAGCAAACTGGCTCACTGACAGATCCCACCTAGTCAAAATAGGGGAAGCCACCTCAAGCAGTAGACCCATAAAGAGTAGCGTGCCTCAGGGATCAGTCTTGTGGCCTCTGTTGTTGGGGATATACTTTTCTGAGGTGCAGGCTAAAACCAGTAAGCTATGGCCAACCAAGCTTGTAGATGACTGCAAGCTGGGCACTGTCATCAATTCCCCTAGTTATGTGAACATCCTCGAAGAGGGTCTTATCCAAACAAATGACTGGTGTCAGAAACATGGCCAGAAACGGAATGCCAAAAAATGCATCATCAACCCCTTTGGGGAGAGTGGCATCCCCAGAAATGATCACATTGTTAACAAGGTCCTAAGCATGCAATCAGTTGTGAGGGACTTGGGCACCAGGTTGATAGCAACCTGACGTTTGACCACCATATTGCCTCCGTTGTATGGAAGGCTTTTTACATAGTCCACTTTATTAGGAA
Source organism: Protopterus annectens (assembly GCF_019279795.1). NCBI lineage: Eukaryota > Metazoa > Chordata > Ceratodontiformes > Protopteridae > Protopterus > Protopterus annectens. The sequence continues at coordinate 917,512,313 of NC_056726.1, forward strand.
GGGTATCACATCCAGGGACAAGGAGGTCATAACATACCTGTATTCTTCCCTTATAAGACCCATTATTGAGTACAATGCCCCTTTCGGCATGTACCTCACAAAGCACATGCAGCAGCTGAAGAGACCACAGAGGTTCCTCACCAGAAGAATCCAGGGCCTCAAGCATCTACCCTGCACAGATAGGCTAAAAGCCCTGTCCCTCTAGTCAAACTCATACAAAATCCTCAGAGGTGACTTCTGTCTGGCATACAAAGCCATCTCAGACCCCACCTTGATGGGACTGCTGCAGATCCGCAAGTCAAGCTCCACTCGAGTAACCCACATGTGCAACCTCAACCTGGTCTGTGACATCATTAGGACTTGTTGATAGAAAAGATTTGTGTCCCAGAGACTCCCCTTTCTGGGGAATAGACTCCCTCTCCATGTAAAGCAGAGTACCTCATTATCCCTTTATAAGCACAACCTGGATAACTGGATGGGGAACAGAAAATGCACCTCTGGGATTCCACCTGTGTTGCTGCTGGACTGGAATATCAGCTGTTGACTTGTCAGAACATGGGCTAAATTCTTGGATAGGCTTGTAAGGGTTCAGGGTCAATAGCCTAGTAACTTCCTATGATCCTATGATCCTATGATTTGCTCCCCTCCTTGTCTCTCTGGAGATTTGGACCATAGGTGTCAAGTTTGGTTATGCTGGAATCATCTCACCCAATGTCTTTGGCATATATTTAAACCACTGACTTCCAGGTTTTTCTGTGGAACCTGATGTAAGGTTTAGACTCTTTCCCATGCTTTCCCTTAGTCCCACTTGTAGTGATAACTAAATGCCTTCTGTGCAGTTGTATCCTACTCACTAAGTACAGGTCACTCTTGTAAATCATTCTTCAGTTGAGGCACATTCCAGACCTACCAACTAGGTACTCATATCCTCAAAGCACTGAACTCTTTTTCCTTTGACTGTAAGGTCTCCCAACATTTCAGAAGTGATAACTTAATGGTTACTAACTCACAAATGAAAGTAAGTGCTTATTTCTGGAATTAAATCACTGACTTTGTCTTCTAGTTTTCTTTTTATTCATGAAACTTTTTTATATTTTTTAGGTACGAGTTTAAAACATTTTTAAAGGGATCGATGTACTTTTACTATAGTCGACACAGATAGAATTTAACATACTACTAATAGCATGCATAGCTTTACCCATGATAGACGAGTTAAAACCCTCAGTCATTGACATTCATCAGTTTTATTCTGATTATACACTCTTTCAAATGCCCAGAACAGCAAGGTCATTTTCCTGTTTACACCATGGAAATACTTTAGTACTGACTTTAGTATTTAGAACTAAATTCCCCCCTCTACTAGGCAAATTCACTTTGTGAAAGGGCAGGAGTATGCTCTCATACTCCCACTTCTTCTCCAACTCTGTAGCTTCTCTGCTGTCTCTTCCTTTCCCCCTTTGCAGCTTCGTTCTGTCTTATTTTCTTGGCTGCTTTGATCTCCATATCACCTGCAACTATATCTTTAGGCTCTTTAACATAAGCAGCATTTTAATGTCATCCAACGACACAATCAATGGTCCTTTAGCTGTACACTGCACAGCTACATTTCCTACCATGCTGTCTCTATGTCCAGTGGACTGAACTTTGACTGTGCACAAGGTGGCTTTGAACTCATCCATTCTTAAGCTAGTTTATGAGAGTCCTTTCAATTTGTACTAGTTAGCCAGTTGTGGCACTAACATCATGGGATATTTCCCAGAGCTCATCTTGTCAGTGTCATGACTACTCTTGACTGAAATATAAAAGTAGCTATGCAATGCATACTGCCGTATGCTTTAACTGGTCGTTGCAAGGAATGTAGAACTGAAAATACTTTATTTTTAAAAATAATTAATTACAGATACAAGACTGTATTGCAGTTGTACAGGAGAAAAAAGTTCCAGACGCATAAAACAACGACAGAAAAGCACTAACTGCATCTGTTGATCTTATTTGCAACTACTTATTAAATGTGGACGACTGGAGACAGAGGTCGAAAATAAAGTCTAATAAGTCTATGATCCAGAAATCATAACTTTCTCCACCAGTTAGAATTCCCCAGATAAGAGTACTATAAAAAAAGTAAGAAAAGTCTGGCATCCGGTCTGGTTCGATGCACTCTGCTAAGGTGACTTAGATCTTCACAAATAGAATCTAGTTTTCCGTTTAAACAAGCTGCTAGAATGCACAGACAGCTGCATTAAATGATGAATCATTTTGACCTAGCTAAGAAAAAGTGAACAAGTAATTAATTCCACATTTCAGTAAACAGATGCATATTAAAAAAAGAAAACATCTTAATTAAGATGTTCATAGGTTCAAAGGTAAGTACTAGGCAATCAGTCTGTAAACCTTTTCAAGCCTAGCCAAAAATCCCTATTCAAAATTCGCTGATCAAAAAAAAAAAAAAAAAAAAAAAAAAATGTACAAGCAACATAAAGTGGGGGGCTTCACCCACCACACCCCCTGATGTGGGAGGCTGTGCCCCTCCACACCCCCCACCTTAAATATACCAACTCAGAGATCGCACCACAGTGAAGAAAACAGCAAATTCTGGAGAACGGCCCAGCAAATTTTTTCCCCTGAGAAAACATTTGCTGAGCCGTTCCTTTTATATTCTGTGGTTTCGTGCATTTGGGTTTGACAAATGAGCGTTCACTATTTCTAGCATTCGATCATGTAATAGGAACCCAGTTAGGCCACCCTTGTGTAATGCCATTACGATAGCTGTTTTCCAGGCTTCAGCAATGGAAATCAACATAGAGGTTTAGATTAAAGAGGTTAAGTAGAGGTTTAGAAAAGCCATATCTGGCACTGATAATAGCTGGTATATTGTCAGGTTCCACGGATGAAGTATTTTTAATTTTTGAAAGTTCTAAGAGAGACTGAAAAACAAGGGGCCAGTCAGTTACAGGAACAATGCATGGAATGGGCAACACAGGGATTATCAGAGGTAGCACTTGATAGTGATATTGCTTGTATTGGCCCAAAACATGTATACCAGGATTTTAACATCTTTAACTATAGTGATGTAAAATTAGAAAAAGGACATTTTGGGCTTTTTTCAAAAGGCTTTACCGTTGTACCTAGAAGAAAGACAAGATATACCGAATTTACTGGTAAATTTTAAATTATTTATTAGAAAGAAGAACCTTGAACTATTTTTCCAAGAGTAGAATAGACAAATTAATCCATACACACAGTTAACTAAGGGCAGCATTTTTAATCCCCCATTACACCCTCAACTTAAGAATTTTGAAGTAATGGTCGATAAGGAACTTAGAGAAGCCCTCAGTAAAAATAGAGTGATATGTAATTTTACAAACAAAGATATAAATATTTGGGAAGCATGTAACAAAAATAGAAACTTAAGAATTATTAAATCTGATAAAGGAGGGGGTGATTTTTATGGACAAAATATTATATGAAGGGAAAATGTTGGATATGTTAGGTGATGATAACAAATACAGTAGAATTTCTTTAAATGAAGTGCATATTACCTATAAGAGGATATATGTTTGAAAGACTTACTATTTGAGGGATTATAGACAGTAACACTTTTTCCTTCCTTCATGTGGATAAACCTAGGGTCCCTTCCATTTTCAGGATCCAAAGATCCACAAAGACATCCACAATCCCCCCCTCAGGCCAACAGTTTCTGCTGAAAGCTCAGTTACAGCTCCATTAGCTAAATATATTGATCCAAAATTAAAGAAAATGTCATTGGAAGTGACTAACATTATTAAAGATTCCTGGGACTTACTATCCAAAATCAACAATGGTTTATATTCTGAGGACTTAATATTTATAACCATAGATGTTATAGACCTATTCACTTCTATACCCCATGATACTGGTATGGAGTGGTTAGAAGAAGTCTTGTTTGACAATAGGAATATTTCACCTAATGACTGTCATACATGTTTAACCCTAATGGATGTGGTCTTGAAGAATAATTTTATTTATTTTGAAGGTGAATATTTTAGGCAGTTTAGAGGGGTAGCCATGGGGGCACATTTTGCACCAACCTATGCAAACATAATTTTATCATGTTGGGAAAATACATTTGTTTTTAACTGTGAATAAACACAATACTGGAAGGTCTATGCCCGGTTTCTGGATGACATTTGCCTTTTTTTGGACTGGTTCTGAGGTGAAGTTTTTAGAGTTTTTAGATTATTTAACTAATAGGACAGAATTTCTCAGGTTTACATATGAAATAACTTATAATGAAATTCATTATTTGGATGTCAAGATCTCTAAAGCTGGGGGACAGTTCAAATCTAACATCTATAGAAAGGACACTTTTTAATTCATACCAACACTATGGTAGTGCATATCCATTTTACCAAAATAAGAGTGTGGTGAAGGGATGATTTCTGATACTGCAGATTACAAGAAAGAATGTACATATTTAATAAATGTTTTTCAGGCTAGGGGGTACCCAGATAATCTCTTGGATGAGATATTTCATGAAGTTGTGGAGGCCAGAACATAAGGTTTGCCCCTATATTGTAAAAAGGTGTTGTATATACTGGCCTGAAAAAGAATGACGGAAACATGATTTATAACAAGGCACTGACAATTACGTATGATGGAGAGGCTAAACCTGTTAAAGATATCATACAGGATGGAAGGAAAAAGTTTGCCAGTATTTCTGATTTAAACAATATAGCTGAGAACCCCTTCAGATGTATTTATAAGGAGGGTCAGAATATAAAGTCAATCTTGGAAGGTGGTGCAGCTAAATATAAAGGTACAGAATTTAGAAAGAGAGGTACATATAAGTGTGCCAACTGTGCCCAGTGTCCCTATATTAAGGTAGGGAAATGACACACTTAAAATGTAGGAATAAGTTTATTAAAACCGGGGGGGTATGTGAATTGTAGTACAAATGGCATTGTTTATTTAGCTTTATGTGATCGATGTGATGCGTTTTATGTAGGAAAAACTGAGAGAAAATTTAAAATGCAAGTTTATGAACATATGTACGACATCAGAAAGAAAAAATATTAACAATGCCTTGTACAGACACAATCAAACTTGTATTAATGCCAATTTTGTTTTTTATGCTATAGAAGTGTTACCTATAAATCCTAGGGGTGGTCCTTGGGAAACTTTTCTTGAATATAGGGAACTATATTGGCAATTAATTTTAGAATCAAATGCATACCCTGGTTTGAATGAAAATGTATCTTTGAAGCCTGTGTTAAAATTTAAGATCTGCCAAGTTGTAATTCACAAATTTAGTCAATAGATGGTGGTATTAGATAGGTTTTGAACACAATACACTGCATTTATATATGGATTTTACATATTTATTATTTAACGTATTTTTATGGAGCAATGGTGGTGCAGCGGTTAGCACTGTCGTCTCACAGCAAGAGGTTCTCCCGTTTGATTCTCAGCTGGGGCATCTTCTGTGTGGAGTCTGCATGTCCTCCCCACAGTCAAGTGAAGTTAAAGACATGCAGGTAGGTGTGAGTGTGAATGGGTGTGCATTCTTTGAAGGCTGGGTGTCTACAGGACACTACAGGACTTTTTGTAAAGTGTGTGCAAATGTGTATACTGAGGTATGTACTTGTGAGGTGCAATCACAGCACACACCCAATAAAGACAAAAGTGAAGAACTGCCCTGATGCTATCAAGAAAATATTTTAAGTTTCTCCTTCTGTCTGTCTATCTGCAGAATGACAGCCCATTATTTACCTATGAACCTATATACAAATATGTGTAAAAATGATGCATGATTAAGTCACCCTTTTGATCATGCATGCATAACATAACATACATGACATACATAACGTGGGCACCTGCTCAGGTGCATTATGTGGCAAAATTTCATCATATTAAAAATTCCTTCTCCTGGCCATACCTCTCAACCTGGAAACATCAAATGTCTGGAAAAGGCCCATAAAAAATAGGTACAGATCTGTACGCTGATTAACATAACATTTGCATACATGTAACCCCGCACACTCCAATGGAATTCTGGGATACCAACTTTCAAACACAAACTGAAGAACAGACAACCAAAATATGGCACCAGAGTCCCCCTGTAGCCATTCCAATGTTCTATTACCTGGCTATTTCACCCAATGGGATTTGGATTTTCTGAGGTGCAGCATGTCCATTAATTCCAGGTTGGACATGGCTTTATACGTCAGGCACAGATCGCCTCTGAGCAGGTGGTATGTCACTGAGTAGAGCTGGAGTTTCTTTAACCGGGCAGCATATGGCATCTGTTTGAGCCCTTTGATTATCTTGGTGATGTACTTTTGGGGTCTTTCCAGTTGTTGCAGGTGTCTGGTGAGGTACATCCGAAAAGGGGCATTGTACTCAATTATGGGCCTGATGAGTGGTGAGTAAAGAGGCATGATGACCTCCCCTGATCTAGATGTGAATCCCTTCATGATTAGGTGGGCTATATAAAATGTTTTTCTAACCACTTTGGCCATGTGGTTGTCAAATGAGAAATTGCTATCAACTTGGGTCCCCAGGTCCCTAATTACTTCGTCCGTACATAATGGATTACCACCTATGTGGTAATTTGTGAGCACTTTGTTTTTGCCAAAGGGGATGACTATACACTTTTTGGCATTTAGCTTGAGGCCATGGCTCTGGCACCAGTTGTCTGTTTCTATGAGGCCCTTTTGGAGGATGCTTGTGTCGGCTGGAGAGTCGATTATGGCGCCCAGTTTGCAGTCATCTGCGAACTTGGTCAGCCACAGTCCTTCCATATTGGCCTGTACCTCCAAGAAATATATATTGAACAAGAGAGGTCCCAGGACTGAGCCTTGTGGGACACCACTTGCAACTGGTTTGGGGTCTGACATGGCTCCAGCAATTCTAACCATGTGGGTTCTGTCCTTGAGCCAGTTTGCAACCCATCTAGTGACATAGGGGTTTATATTTAAGCTGGTGAGCTTATCTATAATGCCCGAGTGTGGTATTGTATCAAAGGCTTTTGTGAGGTCCAGGTAGGCTGTGTGGACCACCTTCCCCTCATCAATAGCCTTGGTGACTGTTTCAAAGAAATTGACCAGGTTTAAGAAGCAGGATCTGCCCTTAACAAAGCCGAACTGAGTAGGATCCAGTGTCTGTAGGTCCCCAATATCTTTATTTATGAGGTCCATGATGATCCTTTCCATAGCTTTGCAGACCAAGCTAGTCAGGCTTATGGGGTGATAGTTTCCAGGATCTGTTGAGGCACCACCTTTGTGGAGAGGGACCACTGTTGCTGTACACCACTCTTTGGGTACATATCCTGTAGTAAGGCTGAGATTGAACAATAGTTTTATGTTTGGGTTTAGCTCTTCTTGGAGTTCATGTAGGACGCAGCCCAGGACACCGTCTGGTCCCATTGATGCTGTGTCTTTGCTTTAGAGAGGGGGACTCTTACCTGAGCACCTGAGATGTCAGGGGGGCAGCACACTGCTGGGATAAATATTTGCCCTTTTTATGGGGAGGTGGGGTAGAGAAATTTGCACTGAACCTGTTAGCTAGGATGTTGGCAATGTCTGTGGGTTCGGTGTATTTTTTGTCATTTTGGACTAATTCTGAGCATATCTGGGAATTCCCACCCAGGTTCCTGACATAATTAAAGAAAGCCTTGTGATTATCCTTAGTGTCCTGTGCAATTTTCTCTCTAAGCCGGCCTTAGACGATTTTATGAGTGCCTGTAGTTTTTTGCTAATACTAATCAGAGATGCCTTCCCTTTTTGGGATTTTGCTCTATCATGTAGTAGCTTCCTCCTTCTATTGTATAGTTTGTTTATGGCTGGGGTCCACCAGACAGGACATCTGCCTTTGGAGGATTGGGTCTTGGTTTTATTTGGGATTGCATGATCCATGCATTCCTGAAGGTGTTCATAGAATGTGTTTATAAAAATTCTGTGGTCTGGGACGTGTTTTCCACAGGCCCGGGGGCTTTGAAGGATTCCACCTTGGTTTTGAGGAGTGTGAAATTTGCTTTAGAGAAGTTTTTCACTGTGGTTTTCTGGGCAGGGGGTGGGGTTGGGATGTGACTATCCAGTGAGATTAGTTTATGGTCTGATCTTATCAGTGAGGGATACACTTCTGGTCTGGAGCATAGAGTCCCCATGTTGGTGATGATCAGGTCCAGTATGTTTTTCCCTCTTGTGGGAGTGGTAACAAGTTGCTCCATAGCATTTGAGTTTATAAATTCTAGGAACCTTTGGGCTAGGGTGTTGGAGCTAGAGTAATGCTCCCAGTCTATGTTTGGGTAGTTGAAGTCACCCATTATAATAGTGTTTGGAGAGACCTTCATATTTTCCATATTCGTTTTGGTATCCTAAAATTCCATTGGAGTGGGTGGGGTTGCGTAATTATGTATGCAAATTTTATGTTAGCGCACATATTTGTGCCTATTTTTCATGGGCCTTGTCCAGACTTTTGATGTTTCCAGGTTGAGAGGTATGAATTAAGGGGTGCCACTCAGGAATCATGGCACCCCATTATTTGGACCCCAAAACTTGGTAAAAACAGAGTAAGTCTGGATGGTTGGGAGGTATGCTCTTGGTAATCTGCTTCTCAGAATTATCAAAGATTGGTTTAAACTTTTCTTTATTTATGTTTTGGTTATTGGAACATCCATTGGACTTTGCCCCATTTTCAGTGGAGTCCTGAAGTACAAAAGCGCCTTTTGGCAATATCACCTTACACAGAAACACTGCATGCAATAAAGAAGAAAAAAATAATCGCAACACTAATCCCTTGCCAGTGATTCTGTGTTTACCTCTGATTTCTGCTCCCATCTTAACATCTCCATAGAGACATCTTTTCCCATGCACCACAAATGGAATGAGAGAATTAGGAATAAACACTTGATGGAATTCCCACATAAACAAATTGTATAATTGAAGGAAATTTTTATTTGCCATATATTGGAAAATCTAATATCTTCACCACAAAATGTAACTAAAACTATTTAACAAAAATCTTAAGCACTCTTTTAAAAAATAAATGGGTTATATATGAATTAAAATGCACTACCTCTGCCAAGAACAACCACAAAGCCTTATTTAACTTTATCAGGAATTTAGCACATACCAATCAGTTCTATTAACAGCTATTGTCTAAGGGTTCTGCTTGTTCTAATCCTGGGACCATCACCAATATTCTTACCAACAAAGTCAGTTCTATTTTCATCCCAGCAACCCAAACTTCAATTCCCTCTATTACCACTATGACTTCTCCTCCTATCATTTCTCTTGATCAAATCATAATATTTCTGTCAAAGATCATGAACATTAATTTGGTGGTTTCAATGTGTCCAGCTTCCTCCTAGTAGGCACCACATACAGTTTAGCTCAATCCCTTCTTAATCTACTTAACCCTATCCACTACAGTGCGAATGCACCACATGCTTGTAAAACTGCCATACTGCTGATCCAGCTGCATAAAGGTGCTTCTTCTGATCCACCTACATAAAGGTGCCCCTACTGATCCAGCTGAATAAAAGTGCCCCTACTGATCCACCTACATAAAGGTGCCCCTATTGATCCACCTACATAAAGGTGCTTCTACTGATCTACCTACATAAAGGTGCCCCTACTGATAAAGCTGAATAAAGTTTCCCCTACTGATCCACCTACATAAAGGTGCCCATATTGATCCACCTACATAAAGGTGCTTCTACTGATCCATCTACATAAAGGTGTCCCTACTGATCCATCTATATAAAGGTGCTTCTACTGATCCACCTACATAAAGGTGCCCCTACTGATCCAACTGCATAAAGGTGCCTCTACTGATCCAGCTACATGAAGGTGCCCCTGTTGATCCAGCTACATAAAGGTGTCCCTACCACAGACCCAAAACACTTACTAGCATATTTTTAGAAGGTCATCCAACATACCATAGTGGATATTAAAAGCTGTGATGCAGGAAACTTGGATCCAAATCAGTCTGGCTTTGTTAAAGGCAAACTCTGTCTAGGCAATCTAACTGGCTTCTTTGATAGAGTCACAGAAGCCATAGCTAATATCTGCACTGTATATCTGGACCTGGCTAAGACCTTTGATACAATTACAGATGCATATATTATTAAAATGTTTACACAACATTAGTCCACGCATCAACTGATGCATAGCTGTTTTGCTTACTAAAAGAAGCCATGCAGTTAGAGTTGTAGCACCTCTTCCAAGACACAGGTCTCTGTCTTGGAGCACTTTCTCTTCTGGATGTACTTTTCTGATACTAAGACAACAATTGATGAGTAATCAGTCACTAAGCATGCTAATGAATGCATATTTGGTGCCATCATATCCTCCTATTTGGGCACTCACATCCTTGAATAGGAGCTTAGTCAAACTAGCTCCTGGTATATCAGTTGTGGGCTAAAATGTAATCCCAAAAAATGTAGTGTGGTTTTGTTTGGTAATTAAGGCTTCTCTAGCTTGTACCATATTAAAGACACCCACTATAAAATCAACTCAGTTATCAGGGATTTGGGTATTTTTGCTGACAATGAACTGTCTTTTAACCATCATGTGTTAGTCATAGACAGGAATCCTCCTGTCTGGCACAGCTATTTTCCAAAAGCATATCCTCTAGGAATAAGGAGGTCATAATTTCTCTCTATATCCACCATGTATGCATGCAATTAGCATTTCATTCTGCATCTATCTTACTATCTTTACAATCTAAAAGGCCCCAATGATTCAAAAAAAAAAAGTACTAAGATCCCTAATGTATACTGATACATTCAATGCTTTCTCACTATACTCTGTCTCATACTTGTTCCTTCATGGTGATCTGTGCTGCAAGGCCCTGGCCTCAATTTCTGCCTGATCTCCTGTGCATCCACACAAATAGTACCATCAAAACATCCACACTAATGACCTTAATCTTCATTAAGACATAAATAGAATGCACTGGTGTGACAGATTTCTAACCGAACATATCCACTGTTTATTAAAAATATGTATATAATAACCCTGCAGGTCAAGCAAGGCAGTACATTGGCTGCCTTTAAAACTAATCTGGATGTTCCGAATTTTAATTGTAATTTCACCCCTGGGGTATGTAGTAAGGAGCTCCTTGATTAGGAAGCCTAAATTATTCATAATAAATGATATTTAGTTGTGTACGCTTCTCAATGGTCTTCTGGACTAAATGACTAGACTATACCTATGAACTCGTGTCACAACACACTTAATGCTGTGCCTGTGAGGTAGAGACAGCATACATTTCCGGGTCTATAGATGGGTTGTTAAAGTCTCTCATGAATAAAGTATTTGGTTGGATGTTGAGCACATTTAGTAGGTCTAAGTAAGAGTTGTGAGCTTCACGGGTCATAAAGGTGGCCTGTAGCTGGCCAGTGCCAGTGGTAGAGAACTTTGTCTATGGAGACTTGGATGTGAATGAACTCCAGGGCATCGTCCTGTTTAGCAAACCTAGAGATGCATTTGCTGCTAACATAGAATTAGACAATGGAGAAGTATAACTGAATGTACTCTGTAGCAGTGAAGTAGTAGAATGAAGTTGAGGAACAATATAAAGTAGAACATTTGTAGATAGTCATAGAATATTTAAAGTTAAGTCAAGTATCGTTAGGATATAACAATTGCTGGCAAAATAGTCTCTTTTTTACATGTCAAAGCAGGTTTCAAATGTAACTGTGTTGTTAGTTGCTTAAATAATGTGGTGTTATGCTCTCAAAAGTTGTAACATCAGTCAAATTGCATGAGTTAACTGAAATTATGCTCCTAATCATCATGACTTAATATTTCTAGAGGAACAGAAAGAAGTCAGAATGTTATTGTCTTAAACTACATTTGCTCTTCATGTGTCTGTGTCATATATATATATGTAATGCACAGCACTAGTACGTAGAATGTTTAGAGTACTATTCAACGTTGTTCATCTGACTTGTCTAGTGTCACACTGGAAGATTTTTTTTATAATTTTAGGATTTGTTAGTAGGAAACTTAGTACTTTTCATTAACAATTACAAATCTCTTGCTTTCTCTAACAATGCTCTAGTTGATTTTTGAAACTGTTTTCAAAAATTGTCCAAACGTCTGTGAGAAGAAAGGGAAAAAAAACATTGACATTTGGTTATTTCCCAGTTTAATATTGTTAGTAAAGTCAGGACACCAGAAATGACCCATGATGCAGCCTTATCTAGGACTATATAAATGGAAGGTATATGTAAAAGAATTTCAGAGATTTGAAAAGGTGAGCAGTAAGCCTTTATCACCTTTTTATTGACAAGCTAATGACAAAGATGCATACACAACTGATCTTGAAGATATATAAAAAAATCATACATCCATTTTGTGTTCTTTTTCTATGTTTTCAATGGCTCTAAATAACTTTCTTTAATTTTTGTAAGTAACCATCTTAGATGTACCAATGACTTTTAAATTCTCCTTGCTTGTTGCATTCTCCATAGATATTTTTGGGTGACTGTTTCTATGATATAGTGATTGCTGGAAATGTGGACATTGTCTAAGCTGATTTGTCTTGCTACACTTCATTAAAAGATTGAAAAGTTAAATAAGAGATGAATGCAACATACAACTAGAAAAATAGAGGCAAAACGCACAACAAATACACACATATATATTGCCAAACCTCCCTTTATCAAGACATTGCATGTATGAGTGTCTAGTATAACTTTTAAGCACATTGTTTTATGACAGCACAGGAGATATTCAGGGACACAAAGTACACTGTACAACTCAGTTTTTAGCATGGTTGCTCCATGTAGGATGAGATTATGATTCAAGGACCACTGCAACGCTGCAGTGCTATTATGTCTGAGGCTAGTACCAATACAATGGTCTACTGAATAAAGCCACAGGCAAACTTGGCAATCTACGAGCACATATAATGCAAATTAACCACCTACATCACCCAGCAGTCATTTCTACCCCCTTTTTCTCCCCTCCTCCCTGCTTTTTTCATTCATTCATTCCAGCTGTCTCAGTGCCCCATCACCATATCTACCCACTCGTTCCTCCCTCCCTCTCTCAGTCTTCTTCAAGTGAGCTACGGACAGCATGGATCTTAATGGTATCTTATGGGGTGTGATGCTGTCATCTGCTTCTGTTGCTGAGGGGAGGTTATTGTGACCTACATTTATTTCCCTGCTCCCCTTCTTGAATTCATCAGAAGCATCTGAAGGATACTCCCCTCTGATGACCATGCCTCCTCTCAGGGAACATCTTTGAAATATGTCCTTCCCCCTGGATGGGCACACCTATCCCTCCCTTCCAACACCACAGATGCCTGAGATACTTATCAAACCTTGGTCACCTAGACCATAGTTATGTTTTTATACCTCTACAACATGGCACTGGCTAGTCTGCTCAGTAGCCTTATTCCAGAACTGATATAGAAAACTGTGTACATATGTGTGTGTGTGTGTGTGTGTTTGTGCATGGCTTCATGTGTGCCTAGGGGTATGCTCAAGACTCTATTAGTGTGTGTTTGTGTTCATATGAATGTGAGAGTGTGTGTGTGTGTATGTGTGTGTGTGTGTGTGTGTGTGTGTGTGTGTGTGTGTGTGTGTGTGTGTCGCACATGTGTGCTCAAATGCATAGAGACATGATTAAGACTGTATTGGTGTATGTGTGTGTGCATGCATCCATGTGTGGTATATGTATGTACATGTCTGTGTGTGTGTGTGTGTGTGTGTGTGTGTGTGTGTGTGTGTGTGTGTGTGTGTGTGTGTCGCACATGTGTGCTCAAGTGCATAGAGACATGATTAAGACTGTATTGGTGTATGTGTGTGTGCATGCATCCATGTGTGTATATGTATGTACATGTCTGAGTGTGTGTGTGTGTGTGTGTGTGTGTGTGTGTGTGTGTGTGTGTGTGTGTGTGTGTGTGTGTGTGTGTGTGTGTGTGTGTGTGTGTGTGTGTGTGCTCATGTTTGCATATGTATTCATGCCCATTTGTATGTGTGTGTGTGTGTGTGTGTGTCCTTCATTGCAATGTGTGTAGGAGTATAACTATGGCTGTACTGGGGTGTGTGATTGTGTATCCGTACGTGTGCGTTTTCATGTGTGATTGTGTATCTGTGCATGCCCATCTGTTTGTGTGTGTGTGTGTGTGTGTGTGTGTGTGTGTGTGTGTGTGTGTATGTGTGTGGGGGCGTGTGTGTCAAGTGCATAAAGGCATGATCAAGACTGTTTTGGTGTGTGTGTGTGTGTGTGTGTGTGTGTGTGTGTGTGTGTGTGTGTGTGTGTGTGTGTGTGTGTGTGTGTGTGTGTGTGTGTGTGTGTGTGTGTGTGTGTGTGTGTGTGTGTGTGTGTGTGTGTGTGTATGTGTGTGTGTTCGTGTTTGCATATGTATTCATGCTCATGTATGTGTGTGTGAGTGTGTGTGTGTGTGTGTGTGTGTGTGTGTGTGTGTGTGTGTGTGTGTGTGTGTGTGTGTGTGTGTGTGTGTGTGTGTGTGTTTGTCCTTGATTGCAATGCGTGTAGGGATATAATTAGGACTATTGGGGTGTGTGAGTGTGTATGTGTACGTGTACGTTTTCATGTGTATGCCCATTTGCATGTGTGAGTGTGTATCTGTCCATATGTGTGTGTGTGTGTGTGTGTGTGTGTGTGTGTGTGTGTGTGTGTGTGTGTGCATGTGTGTGAGAGAGAAAGAGACAGAGAGAGAGAGAAAGCAAGGCTGCCTATGAATAAATATGACTGTATGTGCATGTGTGTTTATGTGTAGGTGACTGTGCAACAGTGTTTTGTAGGACTATTAAGTGTTCATTTCACACAAATGTAAAGGCATCACTAACAAACTTTTGCTCCATGCATCTCTTGCATATCCAGACTGCTAGGTAGCTCCTTAGAGCTAACAGATCACAACAGCATAGTGCTACTGGCAGTGCTGAGCTAATTCCACTGAATGCCACCCTTCAAGGGTTCACAGGTCATAAATAATTGTTTCAGGTCAAATACTGGTCTCCAGCTTCTGTAGATATGTTTTGCCATTATTAGGGCTCACTACTACAGTGTAAGTCGAGAATCTGTCTACATTATAAAATGCTACGCTTAAGAAGAAACCTCTGACACATAACTCTCAATCTCTTAATGCAAGAAATCTGAACAATGCCTAAAATAATGGGGGGGGGGGGGGCAACGTTCCAAGAATATGGGCAGATTATAGAAAGTTGCTAGAGTATCAGATTTTGTGTTAGCATGCATTTTATGAATGAATCTCAATATGTGTTATTATATAGTGACTTCAGTCCTTAGTGACTTAACAGAAAACCAGGAATTTTATGAAGAACAGACTGAAAATATGAGGAAAAACTCTGGACATTCTGTAAACATTTGGACAATTGGCAGGGATGCTCTGACATGTTCTTTGTGTGCAGAAATCCCACAATAGATGCATATAGAACCAAACACAAACTTCTCAATGAAAGCTGGAAATATAGGCACTAGAATGTACTTAAAGGAAAATTCAGTTCATGTGAAAGATTTTCAAGCCTTCCACATGGTTTTATTAAGTGGTTTTATTGGTCTAAAATACTTTTTTTTAAGCGTGAGTGTAATTTGAATATTTGTCTGATGAAGTCTTCCACATAAAAAGATGAAAGCGCTCATTATTTTATGTATAAATAAAAAGAATGGATTTTAAATCTACAAGCAGTGATTTTAACAACAGTTTTTAACTGAATTTTCCTTTTGAGTACAATTCTGGTGCCTGTATTTCCAGCTTTCAGCGGGCCATTTATTCCAAGTTTGCGTTTGGTGTTTTGAATTGTGATTAGACAGTTGATTGCATATAGAACCAAATCAAAGAGGCCTTGGAAAGCACAAAAACAAAGTTAAAAAGATAATTGTTAACCTATGGCTATCAAGACATCATAAGAGATATGCACACTGACTCATATCTGCACGGTGACACACATATTTGAATTCTAGTGGTCCCAGGCCAACATGTTCACTAGGCACAGACATGTTTTTCCCTTATTACAGCTCCTCAATATAATATAAGTAGAGATTTTAATTATGTTTTGAAGTATTTAACTTCATAAGAAATATTTGATATATTTACTCAGAAGTCAGTGGCAAATATGATGTAAGCAAAAAGGTGAAATGCCATAGCAAAAAGACTCTCTTAAAACATATAAACTTGTGTCTTTTTTCTTATTCATTCTCTCTTAAGTGAAGCCTGAATAAAATAATTCTCTTCAATGCTATTGCACAACATGACCAGTATAGTTTATTTAAGATCACTACAGTGTTCAACAATGTACATATAATATGCAAGTGTATCCAAATGCAAACCACTGGGGAAGTCTGCTTATGCCCAAACACTCGGAGATGCTTACCTGGCTTCCACTATAAGTGGATGAAAATTAATGCACTGATAATCGGAATCCCCAAACTGCTTTTCCTGAAAAAAAATAGCTGCCTAAAAGCACAACTTCATTGTTGTACTAATTCAGAGAGGGGAGAAATTCTTCTATAAAGAGAATCACTTCTGTCACAACTCACAGGCAGTGTTTTCCTGTGCAGGAACTCTGATCATTGGCAAGCTGAACCTTGGTAAACTGAAGCTTGAGCATTCAGTCTTTGTCCACTAGTTCTGTAACAGTCTATGCGTTGAAATTTCACTGAAATCTAGCAGACGCATTCTTAGGCAATGTAAATTATTATAGTTATTCCTGTGATAGGAATTATTTATGTACTCAGTTATTTGAAATTTAGTACGCAGGTATACAGATTAGTTGACCATTTTCAGCCATGACTCGGGATCATCATATACTCATATTTCCGCTCCTCCAACACCTTGGTCACTAACTGACCCTAGACCATAAAAGTCACTGACAGAACACTATCCCCCAACATCATTTAACTCTTGATGTCCTCAGTTTTGTTAAAATACTAAACAGGAACAACACTTTGTGGACATATCAGATAAGTAACCTGCTTCACTGTCAAATAGCTTCTATAAATCAGCTTTCCTGCCATTCCATAATGAACAAACATTTTGTTTGCAGCATTTGATAACATTTTATGCCAGCTTTCTGCATTTTCCATGCTGCAAATTAAACAAAGTCTTGGCACTCAGAGAGATGAATACTGCAATCTAAATCAGATAAGAAACAATGCTCTGCTTTATAAAAGCTAAACTAAAGTGGTGCTAAAGATATCCTGACAATAACTGCAGCTACTAAAATTTTATTGTTTCCCTACACTCCAGTGTTTAAAAGACACAAGTTGAACCAAGCAAAAACGTTTTGCTGTATGGGGAAAAATGTTGTACCATACAGCGTCTTCTGTGTGGCGACATGCGTGAATGGGCGTTCCTTCGTTGAAGGCTGTGTGTTAGGCCCGGCAAGCCAGCATGTAAAACTCTACTGCCAATCATTAGCGGACCGGAGTTCTGCTGTGGCGACCCCAAACCGGGAAAAGCGGAAAGACACAACAACACGGCAAAATGTCAAAAATAGATACTCAATACACAGGTATAAGTAAAAGAACACAATATTCTACACAATAAGAGTAATACTGATTGTGTGGTATGCAGGAAACAGCCATAGCAATAGGGCTTTATCCAGGCAAAAGGGAAAGTTTTAGCTGTTACAGCAGTCCTGTTCTTTGCTCACTACACTTTGAAGCCCCTGACATCTGTCTCCTGAATCAAACATTGAACCACAGATGAAACACATAGGTCTCTGTTCCACTGATGCTGTCTGTATTGTATTCACATAAACTCATGATTTCTTATAACATCTTGATTGGTTGCAAATTATTATAATGCAAATAATGACTGATGGCTGTTGGCGTTAGTTATAACTGTCCTGTGATTTTTCACCTGCCATGAGTGTGTGTGTGTGTGTGTGTGTGTGTGTGTGTGTGTGTGTGTGTGTGTGTGTTATATGTGCATGCATGGATGTGTGTATGTGTGTGTGCATGTATCGTGCGTGCATATCCGCATACGCGGGCGAGCATGTGAGCATGTGTCTGTGTGTGTGTGTTCATACGTGCATTCATGCATGTGTTTGTATATGTGTGTGCATGCATATTTCTGTGTGTGTGTGTGTGTGTGTGTGTGTGTGTGTGTGTGTGTGTGTGTGTGTAGTAGTAGAGTGAGCATGTCTGCATGACTCTTAACAAGTATATAATGATTAATGAATGAGCAGCAGTCTTCGGTTTACCACATTTTAATAATTTGTCATTCACAGCTGCCTTCTTACTAAAAGAAATTATGGTTTAAAACATTTCCATCCAGATGTAGGATACTAAAAATAATCACATTCAGTCTGACAGTACAGAACAGCGATAACTGAAGGGTATACAGAAATAAGCTGTTTCTGGGAGGCTTCTGTGAATCAGCACAAGAATCAGTTTCAGTCCCTTTGGGCCAGCCGTCTGGTACTAATGCATTATCAGATAACAGTGTGATTATAGGACAGATGGCAGGAGCCTGGGGGATGCCTAATGAAACAGCTATGCAGTAAGTCTTGCTTTAGCAAAGGAGAAATTTATTTAGATCTAAATCCAAGCAATTTTCACAGCTAAACTTGAGAGGTTACATCATATCATGTCTTCTCTTGCTGCTTATCCATTATATAACATTAAAATGTCTAAGATCTTTTCTTTAGTAACTGAAATAATGTTTTGACATAAAGGGTCTGATTCATGCATTCAGTCTACATTCTTTATATTTGTCATTTTACCTAAGGATAGCCATCTGAGGATTGCTGTTTGTCTTTTGACTTTTCCCGGTTAGGGGTCACCACAGCGGAACTCCGGTCCGCTAATGATTGGCAGTAGATTTTCATGAACGCCAAGGTGCCAGCTCGACGTTCAACGTTCAACGTTCAACAAAGGCACACCCATTTACACATGTCTTTTGAACGCCCACCCATCCTACAGGGAGGACATGCAGACTCCACACAGAAGGCAATCCCCGCACTCCAGCCGAGAATCGAACGGGAAAACCTCTTGCTGTGAGACAAAAATGCTACCGCTGTGCCACCGCGGATGTACGGATAGCCATCTGAGGATACAAATATTTATTTAATTCTACAGAGGCAAATGATTATTTAAACTTTGTTAAACTCCATTTCTTAGTGATAGAAGAAAAGTTGGGTGAATGTATTTTGCCTTTACACACAGACTGAATCATATTATTCTATACAAGTTGTACTGCTGCTGAGCCTTTATAATGAATGAACCAATTCAGTAGTAGTAGAACTTATAGATTACATAGATTTATGCTCTTAGCAAATGCAGAAGGCACACATAACAAGGTCTCATTTTCATATGAGTCTTGAGGAAGGTAACATGACTGAGAATGACACAGCAGTACATATAATCCAAATAGATTATCCCAGACATAACTCATTTCTCTGCATAGACAATGTGACTTTCAGACAATTTGTCTGCTCTGTTTTCTTTAATTTTCCTATGCTTTGGACCTAATAATTTAGTTCAAAATGCTTTCGATTCGGAGTTTCAGCCAGTGGCAGTGACATGAGACACATATATTTATCCCTTTTTGTCATAACTTAACCACAGGATATGGTGGTATTATCATTCTGCCTAGGAAAAAAACACCATCCTCAAATTGTAGAGAGCAATTTCATGTCCCCATTTGTTCTTCTTTGACAATGCACATAGTCCTTTCAAACATACTGATATGTGTGTGTGTGTTTCTGTGTGTATGTGTCTTGTGTGTGTGTGTGTGTGTGTGTGTGTGTGTGTGTGTGTGTGTGTGTGTGTGTGTGTGTGTGTGTGTGTGTGTGTGTGTGTGTGTGTGTGCGTGTGTGTGTGCACTCAAGTGTGAGTGTGTGATGTCACTGCTGCTGTAGGAAAAGGCTTTCACACACTTCCATCCTTAGTGCATTTGGAGTGGAATTCATAGTGAAATTTATACAGTAGTACACAAGGAATAATTTATGTGATTAGCAGCCCAATGAAGGATGTGGATGAGTCAGAACACAAGCTGCACAGCAGTGCAATGGCCTTCACTTTGGGTTATGCAGTGTAACAAATAACTGTATAGAAAGATGTAAATGAAATCAGTCAAGCATCGGTGTCAGTAATGACATGATAATACATACAGGCAAACAGTGCCATGATTCAAAGTCATATGTGCAACAGCTAGTGCCCATCACACAACGACCCTACAAAAACACAGAGCATGTAGGAAATAGCAGCAATGCATTTAGTAAAATGCTAGCAGTAGCAGAAGTCTGAACAGCAGCACTTTTGTATTATTGCTATGGTCAGCTCTGGATAGGTTGGATATCATGGCAGACTGTGGTAATAATTAAGGCTTAGACAACATATAACATACCATAACATGACTGACCAGCAGATAACTGACCACTTTCATGTAGACTGTGACATTTATTCATTACCCAATGATGAATCTAAAAGAATAAATTATGTCCCCATCTGTGTGGAGGCCGAGATGTATACCACTTACTATGCTAGCTACTGGGACCTTTTGGCAGCCAGCTCATGAAGTTTTAGAAATATTTCAGGCTTCTGCCTCACAAACACTTAAAAAAACAGCATTATGATTTTACCTTTGGAAGAAAATATCTGTTTCCTTAAGGCAGCAGTAGAGATTGCCACCACTATGCATAGCTTCTATAACAGTGTGCTTCAGGTGCTGGGTATCATAGATAGCACATATGTTGCAATAAAGGCCCCGCCTGGCCCCTGCTCAGAGATGTAAGGATTACTTCCAGGTACTCTGCAATGTAGAAGGGATTTTTTCCAGAGTATGTGTGTGTCTGTTTATGCAGCATTACAGCAATTCCCAGCATTCCCATATTTGGTTCACACCTCGCCTGGCTCACTGCTTTCATTGGGTTCCATTAGAAAATTCGAACATTCAAAAGTTCAAGCCTTCACACCTTATGAATGAACTTTTGAAAGCTTGCAAGTTTCAACGGAGATCACAATGGGAATATTTCCTTTTACTTCAATGTAGTACAATCTCAGAGTTGGTATATTTAATTAGCAGGGGGTGTAGGGGGTGCAGGGGGAGCTTGTCCCACTGCCTGGAGAGTTCAGGTAATTTTTTTGTTTTTTTATTTAATTGTTTATTATCTATTCGAAGTTTTAAAACTTCACTCATATGGTGTCGATCATATGAGAGTCGAAGTTTTAAACCTTCGAGCATATAATATAGGCCCCTTTCATTGATGTGATTTCTTACAAGGGAATTCTACATGCTCATTTTGCAAAGTAAATGTGCCCTGATACAGAAACTTTGCATGTAGGCACTAACGCTGCCCTCCCACAAAAATAACTGCTGTATGTTGCAGCTGGTCCTGGTTCTTAATACTCCCTGAGGGCCTGGCTCAATACTCATGCCCAAACTCCCAAATTGTGGTTGTAATGCAATACAGCCCCACCCATGCTGAGGACCAGCATGTGGCTGAACACTTCTTCACTGCCTTGCTGTAACCCCCTGACACAGATAATAAGTCGGTCGTTATCTGTACCATGATGCACAATATGATTGTGTGGATGCAATATGGTCATCTGCATGACATAGCTCTATTAGTATCTGTTCTGGGCACCACAGGGGCAGCAGCAGGAGATGACAACATGTTAGAACAGGATGACACACATGAAAGAAGACTCTCCCTGGCAACAATAGGCACAACAAGAGTACATTGCAGCACTAGAGGAGCTGTAATATCTGGCCAACAACTATGAGCCATGACAGTCGTAATATGGCACTGTCACACAAACTAATAATGATGAGTGTAATTTTACTTCCAGGCCATACTGGTCAGTGTATAGTCTGCTCCTAGTGGCCATTAAACTTCACGTCACACAAGATGGAAGGCACAGTGTGTCACAGCTGCCATTATTTTCACAGGTGGCAGGAGACAGAATTACATAAGACAGTAAGAACTAACTAGATTCTCTCTTTTCAGCTCTTTCTACTACTCTTCCTCATGTCCCTATCACTACCTTTACCCCTCCTCTGTACTTCACCTACCATCCACTTGGATATTACTTTTCCCATAAATTTACTTCTCTTTATATTACTGCAACCTATCATCTCACCTTGTATCTAAGTCACCCAGCTGATGAAATCTGTTTCTTAAAACTAGTGCCCTGACACAAAATGTTTATCAAAATTGTTAATACTGTAAATAGTTGAATAGAGTCTTGTGTGAGTTACTGCTTTATTTCTTCTTTAATTACTCTTCCAAAGATTTTGAAACAGAAATCCTCACTCTATGTTTAGTTTTGATATATTACTTTTGCACTGTGACTATGCTACTTGTGAATAGATCTTTACATGCTTATAATTTCTATCTTATTGTGCTATTTTTGTTTATTTTTATCATTATTATTTACTAGTATATAGTGGAGCTTTTCTCCTCGGGCCTCTGCTGAAAATGGATATGTATCCAGCCAGACTAGCCCGGTCAACAAATGTAAAATAAATAAAATAAAAATAATAGATGAGATACATGTCATATACAAGAAAGAAGAGGAAACATGTCATAAGGGATAACTTGAGGTGGGGGGATAGATGCTTTAGCAGCCTACGTATGGAACCACTAGGAGTGATATGTTTTGTGTCCTCCACTGAAAGTGATAAGGTAACATTGCATGACCTTGACTTGAATGCAGTTTGCCAGTGAGGGATATCTGGGTTTGTTATCTTCTATGACAAGAATGGGGTGCCATTGCATGAGTTTGATCTCTATACAGACTCTTGTGGCTGCCCATGATGATGTCTGGAAGGGATTCTGACAGCTCATGGCAACATACCTCTCAGCTGTCCAAATTTTCAAAGAATGTCTATATTTTTTACTCATATTTTTGGTCTGTTTCTCAAAAAAATGTATGATTTTGGGCAAATCTTTGTAGGAATTCACAAAAGAATGACAGGCATTTGAAATTCAGACTTCATATGTTTCAGAAAATGCATGCTAACACAATTCTTTTCATTCTAATAGCTTTCTAATTTTATAAAACCAATGTTTAAAATTTGTCCCTAATTTTGAGTGTCCCCACATTATTTCGTCTTTGCCTATATTTCTTGTACTAAGACACTGAGAAATATGGATTGCGGTAATGCTGTGCATGCAGCCCGCAATGACCAGGGACTCTAGTACATATCCACCACTGATATATAACCTGTTCTGACCACAGACAGCGCAAGCAGCATTGCAATCCATGACATCACTGGCAATCCTAAGCAGAGTGATAAAGGTGCTTTTTTAGGTTCATATGAACCTTGTGGGCTATTTTAAGCCTAGCCAATTTCCATCAAAGACAAGAATCAAACCATGTACCTTGTGTATGCATGGTAAACACCCTCACCATTATGTCAACCCCAACCCATAACATTTTTTTTCCAGATAATGTTGTGTGTCACCTTGTATACGTTGTGTATAGTTGCTGCTATATGCTTAACATGCTCTGTTGTGCACAGTTGGAAGTGAAAAATATGTAATATCCAAATGTTTCTGTTGTATGCATATACTTTACATTCAGTTTTAGGAAAATTATCTCCCTTCCTAGCGATTAGAAAAGATGATGACTTAAAACCAAGTAAGTCAAAACCCACATTGATAACAAAAGAAAGTGAAGCAACAGAAATGAAATATTGTAAGGACATGGAGGAAAAATAATACAACCAAGAAAGTGGCCAATAAGAGTCATCAACCCTAGTCAATACCTGTAGGAAACATACAGATTACGATGGTGGTGGTGTGTGCATCCAAAGCTCTGACTTCACCCATTATCTCAATGTCTGTATTGCATGTCTGCACAGAGCTCAACATGGTAAAGGGAAGCATCCTCATGAATGTCATATAACATGCTCAGCACCTCCAATGCAGACTGTGTTGATTTATCCTGGTAATTCCTGCATCTCATGAATCAAATGGGAGCTGGGATACCATTATGTATCACTGTATTGCTGACCTATGGTAGGAGTGCTCATATCAAAAGCAGTGTGCACAGTGTGTACATATTAGTCCTGTGACTAGCACTTGCTCTAGAACCTGCTGGAAAGCACTAGGAAGCCTGAAACAGATACAAGCACTCAGCTCTCCTTGTCAATAAGGAGAAATTAATCATAGGCACTAAACAGCTTATAATTGCAAAGTACCTTGCAAAGGTAAGGGAAAACAGCTCTTAAACTTTACAAAACAGCACCTAAACAGGCATGTCCAATGATTTTTCCTGTCCACCTGGTGAATCTGGGCATACTGGGGCAATGCGGCAACTGCCTCATGTACACAGACAATTCTCTCCTCCTACCACCCAACACTACAACCTGCGAGAGATGCACTTACATAGCCAAACTGGAAGCAAAGCTCTCTCTGGCCAAGATTGTGCTAGACAGTCAAAAGGAGAAGGTTAACACCTGCATCACATCTCAAGCAACTCATAGCCCTTCAAAATCCACACCATCAACACACACACATAGCAACACTAAACCCACATATGCAGAGGCCCTTAACATTAACCTGCCCAAGCAACAAGGACCTCCGAAGCCGAAATGCAAACAAACACCAGACACAACCAAAGTGACACATAGCTCACAACACCAGTGTGCCACCCAACAACAGCCCCTAAGGCAAGACAATGTACCCAACACTTTAGTCTTAGGTGACTCTGTAGTCAGGCACACTGATGTCCCACTCACCAGACTGAATAAGGAGAAAATTACAGTCAGCTGCCTGTCGGGTGCCAGGATCCGCCACATAACGCATGCACTCAAGTCACTCCACAACAAGTACAAATACGACTCTGTCATTGTCCATGCTGGAGTGAATGACTTGAGACGTACCTCCCTGGACTACATAAAAAGAGACATGGAAGAGCTCTTGGATCATGTGACCCAGGCAGGTATGACCCTAGCACTGAGTAGCATCCTGCTTTCGCCTGGAATGATACCACAGTATAAGGACAAAATGATTGACTTCAACAATTGGCTAAGCTTCTGATGTCATTCAAAGGGGATCCAGTATTTGTCTGCCTGGGAAGACATGATCGACAAACCATGATGCTTTGCCAGAGATGGTCTGCACCTGTCATCCCTGGGATTCAGGTTACTGGCTAAAGCTCTTGACATCCCTATAGTGCCTTTTTTAGACAAGGTTCAAAGGATAAAACCACCACCATAACAGATAGTAGCATGCAAAATCTGAAGGTAATGCTACTCAATGCTAGAAGTCCAAACCTCAAAATGCACTCTCTCGAAGCACTCCTAAAAATGGAGAACATCGATATCTGTGCAGTAACTGAGACCTGGTTCAAGGCTCCAGAGAGCAGCCCTGCAATACCAGGCTACAATTCTTACCACACTTTTCAGCCACAAAACCAGGACTGAAACACTAAAGGTGGAGGAGTGTCCATATTCACCAAGGATATTCATAACTCCAGGCTAGTTGCCCAACACAATGCATCTGAAATTCTTCAAGTGCAACTAACACTAGGTAAGACTGCAATCCAAATTGTAGCTTGCTACAGATCCCCCACCATGCCCCAAGATTCTCACTACACCTTTCTAAACATACTGGAAAATATTAAGATACAACCAAACACCCTAATACTGGGTGATTTCAACTACCCTGACATTAATTGGGAAAACTACTCAGGTACCAACTCCTTTTCCCAATGGTTCTTGGAATTCATAAATTTCAACGCCCTGGATCAACTAATCCTTTGTCCCACCAGGGGCTCCAATATCCTAGACCTGGTCATTACCAACATGGGAGATAAATGCTCCACACCAGTGGTCACCCCCTCATTGGTCAGGTCTGACCATAAGCAAATCACCCTTGACATCCACATCCCACCCTCACCCCCTGTAAGGAAACCTCCTTAAAACACTTCTCCAAAGTCAACTTCAAGCTACTGAAGTCAGACGTGACAAACTTCACAACACCCACGCAGATGGGATCTGGAAGTTCGACTGCAGAATCCTACACTAAGGCACTGTACGAGCACATCCACTCGTGCATGAATCGTGCCATCCCAAATAGAACCAAGATGCTCTTCTCCAAAAAAAGGAAGCCAATCTGGTGGTCCCCTGCTATAAACAAACTATACAACAGAAGGAAGAAACTGTTGCAAAAAAGAGGAAAATCCCAGGATGCAAAAAACTCCCTCACCAGCCTCAATAAGAAGTTGAGATCCCTCATAAAATCCTCAAAAGCTAGTTACGAAAATAAAATTGCCAAAGTTTCCAAAGACAACCACAAGGCATTCTATAGTTATGTCAAGAATCTAAATGGCAATGCTCAGATCTGCTCTGAGTTACAACAGAATGGCATTAAATATACTGATCCCAAGGATATTGCCAATATCCTGGCAGATCGATTTAGTGCCAATTTCACCCCCCTCTCACCCCCTAAAGGGCCCATCTCAATACCAAAAGACTGCCAAATTCCGATAATCATGGCTACACAGGTAGAAACCGCACTCTCCAAAGCTAAGAATACAGCATCCATGGGACCAGATGACATCCCAGGCTGTGTACTACATGAACTACAAAATGAACTGGCACCTCACCTAAGTTTCATGTTTAATCATAACCTCACCTCAGGCTTTGTGCCCACTCAGTGTCACACAGCTCCAGTTATCCCACTCCACAAGGGAGGATCTGACTTGGATCCAGGGAACTACCATCCCATCATTCTGACAAGCCTGATCTGCAAGGGCATGGAACGCATTATCATGGAACTTATAAACAAAGACATTGGCAACCTTCAAACACTGGATCCCACCCAGTTTGGGTTTGTGAAGGGCCGATCTTGTCTCCTGAATCTGATTGACTTCTTTGAATCAGTCTCCAGAGCTGTGGATGAGGCTAAGGTGGTCCACACAGCCTATCTGGACCTTGCCAAGGCCTTTGACACCATCCCCCACTCTGGAATCATAAATAAACTTACTAAGCTGGGCATAAATCCCTACGTCACTCAATGGGTTGCCAACTGGCTTACTGACAGAATCCAGACTGTAAAAGTAGCCGGCTCCAGACAAGTGAAAAGTGGAGTACCTCAGGGTTCAGTCTTGGGACCACTCTTGTTTGGCATCTACTTCTTTGAAGTACAGGCCAACACTAAGGGGCTCTGACAAACAAAGTTTGCAGATGACTGCAAACTGGGAGCCATTAGTGAATCCCCAAATGATGTGGATATTCTACAAAAGGGCTTTACAGAAACAGATGCCTGGTGCCAGAGCCATGGGTTCAAGCTTAATGCCAAGAAATGTATAGTTATCCCCTTTCGAAAAAAACATGCACCCATGAATTACCACATAAGTGGCAGGACACTAATCATCGAAAGTGTGATGAGAGACTTAGGGACACATAGGTTCATAGGTTCATAGGTTCATAGGTTCATACTAGGCTATCTGCCCGAGGGCATTTACAAGCCTAGCCCATAGTTTTGTGGCTTACGCCACCCCTTTAGTATGGGGAACTATACCCATTATTTTGCTGTGCCTCTGTCGAGCAGTGACACTGAGGTAATCCCTGGGGTATATCTGCGATCTCCCATCCATTGGTCAAGATTTCTCTTGAACAAGGCCAGAGTGCTCTGCCTCACATATACGGATTTTATTCCACAGCATAGGGTGTCTTTGGGTGATGAATCTATCCCTTCCGCACGTCCTATTAATAGCTGTGTCGAGGTTTAAGTCTCCCCTTGTGGCTCTGACGGATCTAGATTTTTGAGGTGAAGCATATTCATCAAATCTGGGTTTGACATGGCCTTGTATGTTAGGCAAAGGTCACCTCTGAGCAGACTGAATAGAGCTGGAGTTCTTTCAGTCGGGCAGCATAGGACAGATGTTTGAGACCCTTTATCCTTTTGGTGAGGAACTTTGTGGCCTCTCCAGCTGCTGCAAGTGTCGGGTCAGATACATTCGAATGGGGCATTGTACTCAATCATTGGTCTGATGAGTGATGAGTATAGGGAGACTATGACCTCCTTGATCTAGATGAGAATCCCTTCATGATAAGGTGGGCAATGTAGAAGGTCTTCCTAACTACTTTAGCTACATGGGTGTCGAATGACAGACTACTATCAACCTGGGTCCCCAGGTCCCTGATAACTTCTTCTGTGCTCAGTGGATTGCCACCTATTTGGTAGCTAGGGGTAACCTTGTTTTCGAAGGGTATGACTATGCATTTTGGCATTTAACTTCAGGCCATGGCTCTGGCACCAGTTATCCATTTCTGTGAGACCCTTCTGAAGGATATCTGTGTCAGATGTGTTTTCTACTATGGCCCAGTTTGCAGTCATCTGCAAACTTTGTCAGCCATAACCCTCCTGTGTTTGCTTGTACTTGGAAAAGTAGATGCCAAGCAAGAGTGGGCCCAGGACTGAGCCCTGTGGTACACCACTTGTGACAGGCTTTGAGTCTGACATGGCGCCAGCAACTCTGACCCTGTGGGTTCTGTCACTCAGCCAGTTTGCAACCCATCTTGTGATGTATGGGTTAACATTTAAGCTGATGAGTTTTTCAATGATACCCAAGTGGGGTATTGTATCAAGGCCTTCGCCAGATCGAGGTAGGCTGTATGGACTGCCTTTCCCTCATCAATGGCTTTGGTGACTGTTTGAAAAAGTCAACCAAGTTTAGAAGGCATGATCTGCCTTTGACAAAGCCAAACTGGGATGGATCCAAAGTCTGCAAATTCCCTATGTCTTTATTTATGAGGTCCATTATGATCCTCTCCGTGGCTTTGCAGATAAGGCTTGTCAAGCTAATGGGCCGGTAATTTCCAGGGTCGGTGGAGGCACCGCCTTTGTGAAGTGGGACCACAGTTGCAGTGTGCCACTCCCTGGGTACGTATCCAGAGGTAAGACTATGATTAAACAGCTGTCCTAGCTGTGGGTAGAAATTACATAGCATCATACCTGCGTGTGTAATGCCATCATAGATTAGTACTAAGCTAACTAATCTTGCGAGCCATTTTTTTAAGCCTAGCCAATTATCCCTTGTGAGACTCAAACCCTGCACCTTGTATTTGTAAGGCAAACACCTTAACCATTAGGCCACCCTCCCAACCCTCAGGTGGAGAGTGGTCTCACTTTCGATAACCACATCGCCACAACAGTCAGGAAATCCTTCTATGTGGCACACCTCATCACTAAGGGCTTTTCATCCAGAAAAAAGGAGGTCATTGTCCCACTGTACTCATCCCTCATTAGACCCATTATAGAGTATAATGCCCCATTTGGTATGTACCTCACAAGACATCTGCAACAGCTGGAAAGGCCACAGAAATACCTCACTAAAAGAATCACAGGCCTAAAGCAGATGCCATATGCTGACCATCTAAATAAACTCCAGCTATACTCAGTGGCATATTGTCTACTCAGAGGTGATCTCTGCTTAACATACAAGGCCATGTCAAACCCTGAGCTGCTGGACATGCTCCACTTAAGAAATCCCAGTCCCTCAGAGCCACATGCTCCAGGGATCTAAACCTTGTCATCACAATGAACAAAACATGCTGGAGGGATAGGTTCCTGACCCAGAGACTCCCCATACTCTGGAATAGACAGCCCATACATGTCAAGCAGAGCACCTCATTGGCCCTCTTCAAAAGGAACCTTGATGATTGGATGGGAGATAGGAAATTCTCCCCGAGGATCATGTCAGTTGCCCTGCTAGACAGGGACCCAGAGAAGTAAATATGTTGGGAAGAAATATCCAGGGAATTGTTATGGCTAGGCTTGCATAGACCCTAAGGCCGATAGCCTAGTACCAACCTATGAACCTATGAACCTACTTCGTATGATGCAGGGTATGTATGTATGAGAATGTCATCCTCGGGATGTCGCTCACTCTCTGGAGATACTAGGCACTTGCCCTGTACAGTCATAGTGTCTTCAGTACCTCTGTCTGTGTCTACCCCATTTGTGGACATACCTCATCACACTGAATGTTCAGAGGTAATGAAATTAGGTTCCATCATGTTCCAGTGCTGTGACTTATGATCATGTGCTTTGGCATCATTGCTGTATATATTTGAGGCACTGAAATCATGTCTTCATTCAACATTGGTATTTTGTTACTGTGCTCTCCATCATTGATACATGTGAATGTAAAACATACAGACCACAATGGTGAATCCCGTAACAATTGTTCATGCCCAGCACTCAGTGTGGCTAAGAAAAGTACAGGCAAACATCTGCTGGAGGGCATGTACAATCATGTTTAACATCCAGACCACCTTAAATGGAGAATGGGCAGAGCATTTCCTCTAATTAGGAACACAAAGAATTGTTCCATCTCTGCAAATACAAAGCTATGTCAAACCCAGAGCTGTTGGACATGCTCCACTTAAAGAAATCCAAATCCCTCCGAGCTACACGCGCTAGGGACCTAAACCTTGTCACCACAATAAACAGAACATGTTGGAGGGATAGATCTTGGGTGGCAAAAGCCAGGGTACCTTTTTGGCTGGGCTTATATAGGCCCCAGGGCCGATAGCCTAGTACCTACCTATGAACCTATGAAGTCATGTGGACCCCACTCCATTTAATTCTGTCATGACTTATGGTTGGCCCACCCAATCATGTTTGTGAAGCTCTAATGACATTGTCCCTTTGCCATCTTCTGATCCCCCCTCAGCAGTGATGTCTTGTGTCAAGGATTGTCACCTCATTTGTCCAACAGCCACAGACCATGTTTCCCAAGGCCTTGAGGTAAGATTTCATTTTCTGCAGTTGCCAGATTTTCCCGGCCCTTTCAGCCTGGCTTTGCTCTGTATGTGCTGAGTCCTGTATAAATATAGGGACTATAATCATACATACTTATTGTGACTGAATGATATGTGTACATATAGTGTGGCTGTACCTGTTTCAGATGGGCACATATTCACAGTATACAGACCCTAGCAGCTCTGTTATGTTACAAACTGGTAATTCATGGCAGAGGCTAACCTTTAAAATGATTAGGCTGGATATGCTCCATGATAGTGTCACAGTCTACAGCCTATGTATATGACTGGCACACGATTGGATATAAATGTGACAGCTGGCATGAGCATAGGAGAATGCATGACAAGGTTGTTGGCTGACTGGAACATTGGCAGCAGTCCTTCTTCTCTAGCACTGCTGAATATTTGTGTAACATAAGCTGTAAAAAGACTGCATCCAGAATGTTAATGTCTCATGTTATTTGTCTAATAATGATGACATTTCTTTGGTGTCCTTCTAAAAAGGGCTGCTTCCATGCACAGTATAACAGGTTACCTGTCATAACTCTTGCATCTTCTTCCAAGACTGGTAATGTTTAAAAACTTTTCTAGTCAAAACAACTTCTCTCAGTCACAAGTCATTGTAGGCTTGACATTGGCTGTAGGCAGGTATATCTCCTGTGAAGAATCAGTGGGGATGCACATGCATTTCTGTGATGAATAAGGTAACCTTTGTTTCTGTTTATGTAATATACAAACAAGAAAAAGTAAGAAAAAGAAAAATGCAGCTGTATTGGATATATTCAGAGCCTATCTTTGCCATGCACAATAGATCACTGTTGGCCCATAACAGTACACTTGGAAAATTGAGTTGTGAGTTGGTGTCAAAATAAAACTCTAGATATAGTAGCATAGAAAATCACTTTTCAATTTGAGAATACTATGCCGAATGCTTTCTCACTTAACTGCAATTAAATGGTGATATTTTCCCAAATGACACAACTGCATACCCTTTTACATATCATATGGTAAAATACATGCTTACAGTGCAAGCATCTTTGAATAGCTGCTCCAAATAGCTTTGGAGACCTTATTTGCACACAGCTTATACAGCAGGCATGTGTCAAGTGATGTCACTTCATAAGGTCATACGGGAGACCTGTATATGGCCATGTTGCCTGCAAATATGCAGTATAGGTATGAATAAGCTGCTGCTTATGAGTTGCACAGACATGTGGCTACCTGCCTGTCTCTGGCATTTTGCTGAACTCATTCCATAAGGACAATAGAGCAGGAATGGTTCCTTCTAGTGTTGCTAAATGAAAGATTAGTCATTGCTTGTATAGGGGAAAAATCTCATTCTTCAGAGAGAAGCTGGTAGGTATTTATAATGGGTCATTTAAAAAAAAAGGTGTATGCCTGGCATGACCTAGATCAGCTCTTAGCAATGGTTACATGCATTCTGTAGTACAGTGAGCAGTGGAAGCACCAGTATGATGACCTAGAACGCAGTCACACTGACCTCCTCCAAGTCACAGAGCAAAGGTTTAATAAGTGTGCCCTGATAAGTACTGTCATTATTTTAACAGATGTCTTAATGCTGACTGCATGCCATCACTTGGCTGAGCCTCTCTTCACTGATATCATTGTATCAAAGATGAACAAAGTGAAGAGCACCAGGTTAACCGTTAAACTCTGCAACACACAACTAATCATGCCTTTCTATCTCTTCTAAATGGTCTCCTTTATGGCTACTGTGTGTGTCCTCCCTTCAGCCAGCCACCTCATTATCCAGCTAGCAATTGCCATACTGACTTCAAATCATGTGAATTTATATAGGATTCTCCTGCTAGTGTCTGAACTGACCCAATATATGCCTTAAGTTGGGTAGATTGTAGTGACTGGGATGTAATTGTACTTATTTGTTGTAATCTGGTCATTCAGGACTTTTGGCTAGAAAATCATGCTAATTTGTGCCCAGGAGCTGGTGGTGATCCTGACATGTAATCTGACTTTCTTGTAGGAGCTCTCCATCACCTTCTTCTTCAGGGAGGTTGGTTGATAAGGCTGTAGCTCCTCAAGGTGGTCCTGCTATTCCTATCACATGGTTGGATTGTTGTAGTCTTTCTCTAGTCCTCTAGTCCTCTATTCTACCAACACTAGCATGTAGACAATTTGTAAACTCTGACAGAGGGATTTTCAGTACCAAGGCCAAATACAGTAGGCAGCCTTTCATTACTAGGGAGTCCTAGTATCCCCAACCCTCTGACTTCCTGCTTCTTCCTTCTGGGGTCTATTGCCAAGACTATCCATGCTTCACTTTCTCTCATTCTTCTTGTTTCTGTTGTTATTTCATAATGAAAAATATAGGAAAAAAAGAAATTGTTTTGCATGTTTAGTTGTCTTGCATTCCATGCTATGGCTCTCCTCGAGCTGAGCAACTTTATCAGCTCTTTCTTACTCTATTTCCTCCCAGGTTTACAGCTACTTTCTTCAAGTAGCTTACTTGTTAACAATGCTTTACCCCTCTGCTGATTTATTATCCACAATGGTATTACATGCTCTAATCACTCAACCTCCTTATTCTTATCCAAAGTCCATCATCTCTACTTGTTCAATTGCAATATTTCATCTTCATCCATTTCTTTCCCAACTCTGTTGCCATTTATGCTATATATTCATTTTTTTCTACCTTACTACATCCCTTAAGCTGTTGCCATTCATATTATTATCATTATTTTTTTCCAAATTTTTTATGATTCATTCCTCAGTGATCCTACACTTGTCTTTCTTAGTCTGTGGGCCCTGATCAATCCCTCATGAAGTAGGTCACCGTCACACCATTGTATAGTCACTGTTAGGCAGGATGGATTTACTTTTTAACCATCCAGTTTGTAGGTTAGTGCATGTACAGTCCTTTTATCTTATGCAGCTGTGGTGAAATTACCATCTCATTTAAGAGACTCAACTTAAGGTTGAATGGTCACACAATTTATATTGTCAGTATAGCTGTAGTGAGCCTTCAAACCAGTATCATACATAGAGCAGGTAGTGAGGTACTTCTTTTCTTTTTTAAGTGATTCTTCTGTACCTCATTTACATTTGAGCTGACTCAGTCTTGATAGTACTACTTTTTTATGTTTATTTTTTCTGTATTTACAAATTACTGTACTGCAAGCCCTCTTTACAACAGCATTTTCCAATCTATTTCTGGAACTTCTTGAAAGGGAGTGCTTTTATTGTGATTAGTTTTTTTAGGAAAAATACACACACATTTTATATATATATATATATAAAATATTTCAGATAGATAACTTGTTGCTGGTGTTTAAAGGGGACACCCATAAGTTTGATGATTTTCTTGACGACACTATAATTGTCTTTTGGCTTTTCCCGGTTAGGGGCTGCCACAGCAGAACTTCGGTCCGCTAATGATTGTCAGCAAATTTTTTTACGGTGCCGAGTTGCTTGCCCGATGCCCAACCTTCAAAAAAGGCACATCCATTCACGCATGTACCTACCTGCATGTCTTTAACGTCACTCGACCATGGGGAGGACATGCAGACTCCACACAGTAGGTGCTCCAGCCGAGAATCGAATGGGAGAACCTCTTTGCTGTGAGGCGATAACACTAACTGCTGCACCACCGCGGCTCTAATTAAAATAAATTTAATTCTGGTTTTACATTTTCATTACAATATCTCAGAACACAGTACCCGGATTTAGAATTCTATAATGAAAATACTATCTATGCTAAGTTGTTTACTAGAGATACAGATGAATTTAGCTATATATACATGTGTCACAATGGTGATTTTTTATGGATCTGATGAAGCTGTATTAGCGAAAGCGCACTTATCCTGTTTTATTTATTGGTTTTATTGTGAACAGGTATTATTGGGACATTCCTGCTTTGACTCCGTTTTTACCACAGTGGATTTTTTTATATATTATTAACGTAGCTACGGAGCATTTACCAGGTTGGCTAGCGGTTACTCTGCTGATTTTACTTATTCTATTTACATTTTTTACTGCTGCCATCTGGAGCAGGAATATGCAACAGGCTACAAGTGTAGAACTTGACTATAATCTTGAGAAAAGGGATAGAATGGATGATACTCTGCAACGAAGGTTCACTCAATACTTAGATTGTACGAAAAGTGTTTCCTGGCAATGTGACCTGCCCTCTACCTCTGATGACATCAATGGTGCGTCGATAGATTTGGAGAAGATGCAGAAAGCATTCGACCAACTGGAAAAGGATTTTGTACAGCTCAAATGGCTGCAGACACAGAGGCTGCATCTTCAGTATTGCCTCGATAAGAAGATCATACCGAGGGGGCTGCGCGTCTTCAACAAGCCCAGTCAAGGCATGTACTATCCAGCGTTACTCAGCCATTGGCAGCAAATTAATCTGGAGTCGCAAGTATTTAGAACTCTTAATAGACTTCTTCAAGCCTGAAGAGGCGCAACTTGTTGACAGCATTAAAATTAAGAAGCAGCTCATTTTTGATAACTTTACACATGCTGTGATACAGCCATTATTCGAGAGTTTACTCGATGGTGTGGCTGCTCTTGAGCGTAAACTGTTAAATCAGAAAAAGAACAAGATTTTACAAGATACTAATGACTTTAAACTGGGCCATGTATTTATGTGGCCCAGATGTGGACACAATACTATAAATGAAAATGCTGATAATGTAATGAATCCTTCTAAACATCGTAATGTTATGCATAGAGATTTTAATGAGATGACTGCAGTCAATAATGTTAATGAGGCAAGTATCAGCACTGTAACGATAGATAATACTTTAGCAGTTATCAATGTAGATGAACAAGTGCCTTTGGCTGTAGTAGATAATGTGGCACATGAGCCAGACACACAGTGTATCCCAAGTGCAACAGTTTTAGACAGTGATATTAACGTATGTCACACCAAAGTAACAAGTGATTTATATCCTGAAGTACAGATATTTAAGAATAAACCTGTTTCTAGGGTGGATAGTGTTGGAGAAATGGTAGTGAGACCAAAAACTGCTAATAATAGATCTATTGAAGGAACAGTAGATATAGGTGACGGTTTCTCTTTCCCTTTACCCATGCGGATGGACAGGGGACCGCGATGGTCACGCTCAATGAGTCGAGGCTGGCAAAAAAGGAAGTATTCAGGGGAGTTTACCCCACATCAGACTCTCAAGAAAATGTGGGGCAAGGACAACAATCACTAGTTTGCAATATTTCATCATATGTATTGTCAGCTTCTGAAGTAAGCTTGTTAAACAAAGGACTTAATTTCATACTTAAGAGTCAGAGCAATCTTACGGACACCATTACTGACCTCAAAATCTTTTGTAGGAATGTTATGCTAAAATTAATATATAAATCCTCTGAAGAGAATATACAACCTTTTAGGTTTAAGAATTTAAGCAACTATGTTCCTATGAATCATCCACTTATTGATGCATATTTAAAATTAACGGAAGATGAACTTTTTAAGTATTATGAAAATAGGCCTACACATAACAGATGTCATGGGGCGGATAATTTGAGTAAGAGTGAAAGGCAATGCCTTAAGCAGTTACAATCACAGCACTCTATTATAATAAGACCAGCTGATAAGGGAGGCAGAATAGTTGTCATGGATACGGATAAATATATTATCTCAATGGAAAGCCTCTTGAATGATAAATTCTATAAGACTATTTCTAAACAAGAAGTAGACTCTGTTATTTTGTATGTTACAAATAGCTTGATGGATATTTACCATAGTGGAATGATAACGAAAGAGGTTTATGATTATCTTACAATTAAGAATCCCCTTATACCACAAATTCACGGTCTCCCTAAAATCCATAAGGATTTGAATGATCCACCCATGTGACCCATAGTCGCTGGAGGTGGATGGATAACTGAACATCTTTCAGTGTATGTGGAGAAACATCTACGGCCACTCCTAGAAAAAAGTGAACATGTTTTAAAAGATACTAAATCATTTCTAATTCAACTTTATGATTGTCTAAACAAGGTTACTAATATAGAAGGTTCTATACTGGTTACCCTTGATATACAGTCTTTGTTTACCATCATCCCGAATAGCTTAGGGATAGAGTATATCACTGAATAGTTGAAGAATTATAGCGACTTCACCATTGTGCAAATAGACTTAATAGCATATTTCCTGGAGTTGATATTGGAGAATAATCTTTTTATATTCCAGGACACCATCTATAGGCAACAAGATGGGGTGGCAATGGGCACCCCATGTGCCAATACTTATGCCAATATATTTTTAGCATATTGGGAAGAGACTACTTTATTCAAGATAGATGAGTTTAAAGAGCATGTTATGTTCTATCGAAGGTTTATAGATTACCTCTTTATTCTTTGGAATGGTAATGAAAAGGAATTAGATGTATTCTTTAGGAAAATAAATGACTTAACTGACTATCTTAAATTTACTATTCAGAGTTCTCACTCTAGAATAGTCTATTTGGATCTGTACATTGAAAGATTATCTGATGGGTCTTTTAATACTGGGGTATATCGTAAGCCCTGTTATCGGAATAGCTTGCTAGTAAGATCTAGTATGCATCCTAGTTTTGTATTCAGAAACATCATTAGGGGCCAAGGAATGAGAGCCTCTAGACTGAATCCATCAGAAGTAGGATTCATAGATGAGCTTGCTAGTTTAAGGCAGAAATTGATAGATAGAGGCTATAGTGAAGGAGAAATTGATGAGCAATTGGCAGTAGCAGCAAGTCATAGGGAAGGTATAGCTGCACCATACTTTGGTCCCAGCTCTGATACATATAGGGATGCGTTATATAATAGACCATCTATAGTCAAGGTTCCTACTTTTTACACCAGTGATAGAGTGGAATTGAATAGGATAATTTCTAAGAACAGGTCAATATTACAGACAGATGAGGATATAAAAGAGGCAGTAGGTGAAAGACCATACTTTCTATACCGTAATAAGAAGAATTTGAAGAGAATTCTTTGTTATACTAAGAATAAGGTAGTACAAGATGGTGATGTGTATACTAAACCATGCGGGCACTGTAATTTCTGTCAGTATATAGACACTAGTAATATTTTCTCTCACCCTGATTTAGGCAGAAATTTTAGAACATCAGCCAAAGCAGATTGCATGACATCTAATTTGATTTATCTAGCGGTATGCCAGCAATGTTCCTCTTTTTATGTTGGAAAAACCAATAGGGTTTTTAAAGACAGGATACGTGAACATGTATACCACATTAAGAAACAACTAGAACATAATGCATTAGCTAAACACATTAAACAAAAAGATGTAAGTCATACTTTCCTCTTTCGAGCCCTAGAAGTTATAGTTCCTAGTATACGAGGAGGTGATATAAGGAACCATACTGAATCCAGAGAGAATGACTGGATTATAACATTAAGGGCTGACAGAGGCATGGGGCTTAATGAGAGAGCATCCATAAAACCCTTACTGAGAAAACGCCGTAATATTAGATGATTGTAATATAATATATAAAATACAATATATATATATATATATATATATATATATATATATATATATATATATATATATATTTTTTTTTTTTATAGCTTTGATACATAGGTGTATATATATAATTTGTTCATTTACAGTTTTTTAAGGCACATCCAAATGATCTATATTACTTTAAAAAAGGGCTTGATTTTGCCTACAAGCAATAGCTAAGATGTTTTAGTCTGCACTCATTATGAGGATCTTGCATATATATATTTTTTCTTGTATGTATATTATATATATTGGTTTTAATATAAGTATTCACTAATATAAGTATTTCTATTTTACAGCAATGTGCGATAGCAAGCTATTAATGGGAGATACTCCTTTAAGGACTTAATTAACCAGGAATTTTGATTGGATACAATTTTTTTTGAATTTAGCTATATATACATGTGTCACAATGGTGATTTTTTATGGATCTGATGAAGCTGTATTAGCGAAAGCACGCTTAACCTGTTTTATTTATTAGTTTTATTGTGAAATAAATACAGGTTTTATTGGGAGATTCCTGCTTTGACTCCGTTTTTACCACAGTGGATTTTTTATATATTATTAACGTAGCTACGGAGCATTTACCAGGTTGGCTAGTGGTTACTCTGCTGATTTTAAAGATATGGAAGTATTTGCTTGTCTTAATGGTGGTAGTTGCCTCTCTTACATACTCTGACTTTCTTGCCTTTAGGAAAACTTCTCCAAACTAGGACAGCCTGCTGTAAATAGGCCAATTTTTCAAGAGAAGCAAGAACAGATATTGATTTTAATTTTTAGAAGATAAGTATTTTATGTTATTGAGCATAACTGGTAGTCTCAACACACCTCTCAACTCTCCAGATTTGTGCAGAATGCCCAGATTTTTGCCTCATATTTTTGGTTTGCTCTTCATTAAATTTGTGATTTTCTGACAAATTGGTGAGTGTTGAAGCCATACATTTGAGTTTCAAAATTCATATCCCTCAGGAAATACATGTTAACACAAATCCTGTTACTCTAGCAACTTTTTAAGTTTATAAAGGCAGTATTTAAAACCTGTCCCTGTTTTGGCCCTTTGCCCTTCCCTCCATTGTGTTAAGGTTTATCCAGATTTCTTGTGCCAAGAGGTTGAGAGGTGTCTCAATAAGTGTTCTTATTAAGAAGCTCTGGAATGTTTTTGTAGAATATCCTTAAGTAAATTGTAGTCCTACTGTCCCCTGTATCTCATATAAAAGAAAACAAAGCAAATAATTTTGAGGTAAACAATAGCACATTGTGAATAAAATTCACCCTTCTATAGCACTGGTTACACAGTGCACTTTTCTCATGAAAAATGTTACATCTATAATTGTACAATAACAGGTGATTATTATTCAAAACTGTGCATGCTAATTGGATAGCCCAGTTAACAAGATCATTGTAAAATGAATATATTCCAGTAGAAAAAAGTCCGGCGTATGAAGTATTATACTGCTGCTAATCATACCTCGCAGCTGTCCAGTATTTTGCAGAATATCAATAATTTCCATCATATTTTTGCTATGTCCTTCAAAAACTTTGATTTATGGTAAACCATGAAGATTAAAGTGAGTCAAAATAGCAAATATTAAAGTTTCAAACTTCTTATCTGGAAAACACATGCTGATGCAAAGCCTGGGTTCAATTAACATTTTAAGGGAATTAGAATACTATTTAAAATTGTCCCTATTTTTGCCTTTGACCTGAATTCATGTGCAAAATAATATTTAAAACTGTCCCTATTTTTGCCTTTGTCCTGAATTCAGAGAGGAAAGCTGCTATGGAGGAATTGCTGTCTTCTCCATCACCTATCTTGCACTTCATTAAAAACATGTGGGCATTCATACCATGTGCCTGTGCAGAAGTTCAAGCATGTGGATGTTCATATCAAATGCATGTGCAGAAAAGCAAGCACATGGACATTCATACCATATGCATATGCAGAAAATTAAGCATGTAGATGTTCATACCAAATGCATGTGTAATAAATCAAGCATGTGGGCATTAATACCAAATGCATGTGCAGTAAATCAGGCATGTGGGAGTCCATGACAAATGCATGTGCAGTAAATCAAGTATGTGTACATTCATACCAAATGGATGTACAGTAAATCAAGCATGTGGGCATTCATACCAAATGCATGTGCAGTCGATCAAGCATGTGAATGATCATACCAAATACATGTGCAGTAAATCATGCATGTGGATGGTCATACCAAATGCATGTGCAGTAAATCAAGCATGTGAATGATCATACCAAATGCATGTGCAGTAAATCATGCATGTGGATGTTCATGCCAAATGTATGTGCAGTAAATCAAGCATGTCCCCATTCATACCAAATGCATGTGCAGTAAATCATGCATGTGAATGATCATACCAAATGCATGTGCAGTAAATGAGCATCAAGCAGAGGAAGAGGTGGAAGTAGACTAAAGTACCATCATACAATGCCATTATGTAAAAAAAAGGGAAGCAATTTATTTCTTAAATAATGTCATTGTATAATAGCAATAATCCACTCCTGCATTTGGTATGGGATTTGCTTACAGTTAGTTTTGTTTAATCACTTAGGTTTCTCCTCATGAGAGACTCATGCCAGCCATGGGTACAGCCTGTTATACTCACACCCAGTCATGGACCATAACTATATTATGTTATAAACAAACCTGGGGATTTAATAAAATCCATGTAGGCATAGTGTAAACCTTACACAGAAGGAACCATGGCTGTGTATGTGGAGCCCCCTCAGCAGCAAACCTTGCATAATAATGAAGGGGCATTACTGAGGGAGAGCCATGTAACATGGTTATTGAATCAGTGTAGGGAGTGTGTTACTGTATTCGGAGATAAGTAATGCACCCCTTGCACTGTCAAAGTGCCGGATATGAATGTATATAAAAAAGTTTATTATTCATTTATTTATTTATTTATTGTTTGTGTTTTCTCAGCATGCCATGGAATACAGCAATGGGCATGTGCTAGACATCTAAAAATAGAAACTAGATACATTAATGGAAAGGCCAAGTTTAAGCATGGCTTAGCATGGTTGTGCGGCACGCCGCAGTGCTTAGCGGTGCTTAAATGTAGTAGAGAGTTATATATAAATGTATAGCAGCAATCCTCATGTCCATGTAGGTAACTGAATGGTTAGAGTGACAGGCTTATGTGCATTAGGTGCAGGGTTTGAATCCACATGCATGTTGTTTTGGAAATACACATATATGGAAATTATTCCAAATCCCACTTAAATATTTTGTTTGATTACACAGACAGGTTATTAAACTTATTTTTGAACTATACATTTATGAGAAGCACTATTAAATCCCTGACTGAATTTTGTATGAATACGCAGACATATTATTAAGCAAGTATGTTGCAAATACACATTATGGCAAGTATTCTTAAACCCTTGATTGAATAAGCTATGTACAGAGAGACATGTTATTAGGCGGTTATGTTTCCAATACACAATATGAAAATTATATTTCAATCCCACTTTAGTGTACCCAGCTAAGCCTTGCCAAGCACTGCTTAAATGAGGAATGTGTTAGCAGTACTTGGCTGGTTTGTGCATTGCAAAGTGGTGTGAAGCACTGCTAAGCAATGCTCATTTAAGCACTGCTCAGCTGAGCTCAATGGGTTTTTGTGCGGTGCTAAGTGAAGCACCGCATTTTTAAAAATGTCCCAATGGCAGTAAAGGGCAGGAAAACAGCCTTATTTAAATCCAACAGGTGGGAATACAGCCATAACCTATTGTAGTTTGAACTTGGCAGGAACTATGGCAGGAGTTGGAGAAGGTGCGGGCTTCCAGGCACAGTGTTAGGCCATTCTGGAGTCCAGGGTCATGGTTAGACTCCTCGTTAAATACCATGATGTCTGGCTGCTGCAGGATCAGTACCAGGGATTGGAGTACAAGTTGGAGGTCTGGGACGAGCTGGCATGCGATCTCACCAGTGCAACTAGTATCCCCTGCACAGGTGAGCAGGTGAGTCATCATTATGAAGACCTGAAGGATCATAAGAGGGATCTCTTGGCCACCTGGGTCCAAGATGCTCGAGATGGGAATGCCCCACAAGTTTGTAAGTACTGTTATCATTGTTTTACCAAAACCTACACTGAATGTGTGATAGACAGGTATGCATAATGGTGTATTTCTCTCCCCACAGCTGCAGATGAGAGAGGTCGCAACCTAGAGGCCCATGCAGGGCACCTGGCCAGGTTCCGCCATGAGTGTAGTGAGTACAGATGTAACATGCATTCTGTAGTCATATAAACAAGAAGGAGTAAATTAGTAACTGCAGTAGGTATATTCAGTTTTGATTGTACTGCAAAGAATGTGGTCATAGACCTGGACTTAAATAATTGAGTATTGCCAGGTACAGTTCAATAAAGATGAAAGGATGAAACC
The DNA here is from genome assembly GCF_019279795.1 of Protopterus annectens. Lineage (NCBI taxonomy): Eukaryota > Metazoa > Chordata > Ceratodontiformes > Protopteridae > Protopterus > Protopterus annectens. The sequence goes on from NC_056726.1 coordinate 917,554,948, forward strand.
TGATAATGTTAAGTAAATAAAGTTTCTACTGCATTACTGATGTTAATGGAATAAAGTTTCTACAGCATTACTAATGTTAAGGGAATAAATTTCTACTGCATTAATAATGTGAAGGAAATAAATGTTTCTACTGCATTAAGTGTGGAATTACAGCTGTATTTCAACACCTGTATTATATGAACTGTTCTTCAATAAAGGCTGTAAATATATAGCAATCACTGCATGAAGTCACTCCTAATAAAGCTGTGTTGTGCAATATTTGTGTATTTTGGGATGCTGCTGATGAAACTGAGTATTACATCTGCTGTGATGGACAAACACAAACAATACCAGTAAGTGACTGAAGGTTAGCTAATAAAGAGTATTCTGCTAAACTGTAGATGAGAAGCTGTACTACAAGATATAATGCATTATGATATATGTTTTGCACTAAGATCTGAAGAAATAATAGGAACGCCCAGGGTATATTGTGTATGTCAGGAATGTCTTGTGTTAATCATTGCATTACAGCTATATGCATTCCTGCTCTGAGGTATACTGCTGCAGGCAAGTATGAAACTGTAATAGCTGTAGACTGCAAATATACCATCTGCAACTGTATATGGGGCAGGTAGCTAATCCAGCGCTCCAGTATGGTTTGTACACATCACAGATATTCCCACCCATTCGGGGTTTATTGTCTACACCTGCATTCCATGTATTAATCCACAGTTCACCTACTATCTCTGTCATGCAGAGATCTCATGCGTGCATATTCAACTCTCACTGCAGTCTTGTATAACACTCTACATCTATTACCAGGTCAAATTTTGTTACCAGGTGATCTTTAAGCAAATACCAGTGAATCAAAGCATAGTAGTGGCTCAATAGCTCATTTGGTAAATGCTAGGTCTAATGTACATTCTGTCATAAACAGACCAGGGTTTGAATCCAGTGACAAGTGTTAGTAAATATTATTGAATCAGCTATGTATTGTTAACAGATGTTCTCCCCACAGGAATTACAGGTAAATAAATGGCTGCAGTACCCCTTAGAATGGGTTAATAATTTGTGTGTTCAGATATACCAGAGTTTTAACAGAATTGCTCAGCAATAGGATAAAATGTCAGAAAATAATAGCAACAAGTACAATACTAATAAAAGTTAATAAATAAATCAAATGTATAATCTTGGTGTGGCTGTATGCCTGTTGTATCTGTGAATGTTTGCTGATAGTCTAACCCCATGCCTGCCAAGGAAGGCATGATAGTCATAAATTATCTTTACTGTGCACGATACATGTCTCTCAAGTGTCACGCTGTCACAGACTGTGATCACAGTTTCCTAATCCCTCGGTCACAGATCTATCATGGACATGAGTTATGTGAATAGCACAGTCACACTACATCAGTCCACAGTACACCTTGGTAGTCACATATGTTCCCCTGACATGTAATAGTCTCCTGTAGTTGTGGACCTCTACGTGTTACAACTTGGCCCATACTGTCCCATGCAGATAGCTTGAGAGGTATGTACATGCTGCAGAAGCTATAGGGCACTTGTATGCATAAAGTAAGGGCAGACCTGTAGCATATATAAGAGTACTGTTGCAATATAGCTTATACCTGTATTAGTGGACTGTATTTCTCTCTCACCCCACCTCTTATCTGCATTATTATTTATTATTGTTATACATCGGCTATGGTTTACTATTAACATATGTTGTTACAAAATGTTATGTTGGGCCTTGTGTGTTATTATTGTTATGTATTACAATGGTTGTCTGCTAACATACATTGGTGAATTGCCTATGTTATTGGCCTTATGCCGTAACTGTTACTGGCATGCTGTTACTATACTGACTGTTATCTTACTCATTTCTGTGCTCCATATGCTATGCAATGTGATGTTATTGTGTTATTTGCATCTTTCTGGCATGCTGTTAAAACTAACTAAATGTCCTGTTTATTACTAACCTATAGTCTTTGAAATACCTCAACACTATAGCTCGAGTAGGTAGGCCAGTTCCTGGTGATCTGCCTACCCTTCCTCAGCTGGCTGTGGCACCAGGTCCTAGCATGTCTGGTTCCCAACCTGGTGCTGCCCCCTCTGCTGGCCCTGCACCACCTACAGGTGGGATCCCCCTCAGTGGATGGGTCCTGTCCCCCCTGGGAGCAAGCATGGAGGGTGGGTTGTCACCCAGCAACAGCTACCAGGGATGGTGCACAGGATCATGCACCATGGCTATGAGGATCACCTGTACCAGATTGAAGGCAGACTGGTCAACCTGGAGGGCAAGGTGGCCCCAGTGCCCAGCCCCAAGAACAACCACCTTTGGGGCAGTAAAGGAGCAGTATTGACTGCCCATGGATGAGGAGCTCACTCTCACTGCTGCCGTCTGAGGGCACATTGCTCTCTGATTCCACAACACCCTCCCTGTCCAAGGTGTTTACCCCCTCATGTGTCACACACTGCCCCTATAGCTGTCTTTTTTGTCTTGTCTGTTTGAAAATGCAACCTCTCCTACCCAACATACCTCCCCAGATGTACCTATATCCCTTCCTCAACAATTCACTCTCTACTTAAAAAAGGGCATATGTCCCACTAAAAATATTGCCTCATACATAGTTCTCCATTTTGCTCCCATGTCCACTGGACACAATCATTACATTAATTAATCAACACATTTATGTTTCCCTCACCCCTCTGTCTGGGATGTGAGGCTCCAAATTCCAAATTCACTACAACCTGCACAGCTGTTGCTGTACAAGAAATGGAGAGTGATGGTCCTTTCCTAAATCCATATTCCACATCCCTACCTGCCTTTCAGTATGTTTTTCCCCCTGTTTGCCCCATTTCACCACTTTTCTATCACCCCTTTTTTCTTTTTTTTTTAAATTAGTGCAGGTTTAAGCAGAGCTAAGCTAAGCAGCATGCTGCTCAAACCTGTGCAAACCTGCTTAAAACTGCCTTAATCTCCTTCTCCTTTTCTGACACTGTTAGGTACATCTGCAAAATAATTACCCCTGCCATGTCTTGAACCTGGGATCGTGACAACTACAGCATGGTGCATTAACCCATTAGGCCACTCAGCTCTGATGTAAAACAGGCGTTTCCATAAACATATCCTGATTGCCAGTGACACACTGCTTGTACATATAATGGGAAAATTGGTGGTGTATTTGGCACTGTGATGCAGACACCAAACCAGTACACAGGCGAATAAATAATGATGGATGTATGTGAGGCCTGGGATAGCAGGTATAGCTGTCAGCTGCACAGACTGTTTAGAGTGTCCACAATTGTGCTGTCTACTTTTGGCACAGTTGTCAGGAAACCTTTTCTGTGCACTAAAGTACTGACAAGTCAGTGCAGAGTGTGGTTAGAAAATCATGGCAGACAGTTCACTGTCAGATGTCATACTCATCCAAACACACATGATAATGCGACTCCTGTGTATCAGACTGTATGCATGCACATATATCTTGCAAATGCACCTGTTGTAGTCTTGATCAGTAGCTAAGTCTGTTAACTCCCTAGTATGCTGTACATTTTGCCACCCACAGTCCTGGGTTCGAATCCAGTGTGTTGGACTTCAATTACATACTTGTGAAAACAACTAATAATGACTGATTCCTGCAATTTTAACCAAAACAGATTGCTGCTACTGCATTCATTTCTACCCATGTTAGCACATCAAAGGCCTGTAGGTTTGAACACACTGCACACATATGTAAAGGCTACCCATATGTCGCCTAACACTCTCTGATTGGCACTGTTATATAGCATATGTACTTTAAGCACATGCTTCATATGGACTGTTATGGGTACCCTCACACTGTTACATAGCATATGTACTTTAAGCACATGCTTCACATGGACTGTTATGGGTACCCTCACATTGGCTCTGTTGTAATGACAAAGCTGACATTGCTCCCTCATTGATACATACAGCTTGTTGTCCTCCAGTGTGTTCATACTCCCCAGTAGAAGTCCTGGGCAAAAATCAGCAGCTACAGCCTGCAGCATATTCAGCAGTATGTTCAGCTACTTGCTACAGACCTACTATACCTCACAACCCCCTACAACATGTTATCCACACTACGCCCATACTCATACCTTCCAACCATACCGAATCACTCAGTTTTTACTGTGTTTTGGGGTCCAAATGAAGGGGTGCCACGATTCCTGAAAAACACCTCTTCATTTCCAATTGTTTTCTTTTGTTTTTTTAATTTTTCAATTTTCACACTGTTTGAGTTGACATCATCACGTGTGCGATGATGTCAGCTCCATCAGGGCTACCAGCCAGTTGGAATTGAGCTCAAGGAGCTCCCATCATGCACACATTTCCGGCTGACCTGGCTGCTCAAATTCAAGCGGGAATGGCTCGGCAGCAATAGAGTATTTATGTTCAAGGCACTCGAATGGCAAACGGATTATTGAATGGCAGCAATGGAAATGCGAGTGGGAACGGCTCAACAGCACATTATGTTCGGAATGGCAGCAATGGATTATTTATGTTCACGGCACTCAAATGGCAGCAATGGATTAATTATGGCAGTCTGGCCAGAAAGAACTCGGCAAGTAAGGACACTGGAGTGTGTGTGTGTGTGTGTGTGTGTGTGTGTGTGTGTGTGTGTGTGTGTGTGTGTGTGTGTGTGTGTGTGTGTGTGTGTGTGTGTGTGTGTGTGTGTGTGTGTGTGTGTGTGTGTGTGTGTAAAGATGGTCATGCTGCTGGTTTGTGTGTGTGGAAAGATGGTCATGCTGTTGGTTTGTGTGTGTGGAAAGATGGGCAAGCTGTGTGTGTGTGTGTGTGTGTGTGTGTGTGTGTGTGTGTGTGTGTGTGTGTGTGTGTGTGTGTGTGTGTGTAAAATGCCACGGAATCAAGTCCATACATTTCACAGAGTATCTGGAATGTTTGGCTCATACTTTTGGTCTGTGTTTCTCTTAACATTTGTGGTTGTCTGGCAAATCAGTGAGAACTGAATTCACTAAATAATTATAGCTGTTTAAGTTTCAGACTTCCTATCTTTCAGGAAACACATGATAACAACAAAACTTTTTATTCTGGCAACTTTCTAAGATTATCAAAGCAATGTTTAAAATGTGTCTCACTCTCTGGTTTTCTGCCTTTGTCCCCCTCCCAGTAAATTTTGGCTTTTTCCAGATTTCTTGTGCTGCAAAGTTCTTCAGGGGAAGATAAGTTTAGTGCTGCTTATATCAAGTCTGCATTGTTAGTAACACAACAGATAGTATACTTGCTTTTTATGCAGAAGGCTGTGGCTTCTACTCCCAGAATATGTAGATGGATTGCTGGTACTGTGTTGTACTTTTAAAGGGGGTGGATGTTGCAGTCCTGAGATGCCTCATGCAAGATTGTTCAAGTTAACAATTGGTGTGTGTGCATGGGTCTGAAATCTTTTCCAGTAAACTGCAGAATCCCCCAAGGGTTGAAAGTTGTATTTTATTGGATTGCTGAACATTGGTTATTTAGTCTTGATTTTTCAAGGGTCTTTCAAAAACCTGCCTTGGTACAGGAGGAGTCTGTACTGAGCAGATAATTCATCTTCACATTGGTAGGGAAGCAGTGTAGTGGGTGGTCTTTCACATTAGTGTCCTGGAGCTTGAGAAGTTCACATTTCATTTTAGCACACTGCTGGTGGTTTGGCACTTGAAATGGGGAGGAGTCGGACACTTTCTTTAGATTAACTGTGAAGACATGAGAATCAGTGAGTGGACTATTCCACTGTATGGCTTTCTCATTGCCAAATCATTCCTGGGCCCAAACTGACAAGTGCTGCTACATTAAGGATGAATATTTATAGTAGTTTTGTATTGGTTTCATAATAAAATGTTTCTGAAGACTTTGACGTGTGGTATCAAAATCTGTGTTGTATGCATTTTGCAGCCCTTGAGTAGGAGTAGATTCTTCATCTGGCTTCAAAACTAAGGCTTCTGGTTTATCCTTTAATTAAGGATCAATTTATCCTTGTTTTTGAACCTGCTTCCTCTGCTTGGTTAGTACACTGCTATAAAATGTAAAAATAAAATCTAAATAATTATTGTAGAAGTAAAGCAGTATGCGCATTAGTGTTTTTGGTAAATGAGGCGAAATAGCCAGGTAATGGGACATTGGAATGGCTGCAGGGGGGCACTGATGCCATATTTTGGTTGTCTGTTCTTTAGTTTGCATTTGAATAGTTAGTATCCCACAATTCCATTGGAGGAGGTGGGATTACATAATTATGTATGTAAATTTTATGTTAATCAGCGTACAGATTTGTACCTATTTTTCATGGGCCTTCTCCAGATATTTGATGTTTCCAGGTTGAGAGGTATGCCCATACTTGAAGGGGTAAGGGGCAGAAGTTAAGCGACAGGGTGTCACAGTCTACCCCTACAAAGATACACAACTGATAGACCAGCATCTACTGCAGCAGCATGCATATTCTTATGTGTATGATGTATGACACTCACATATGTCTTCCCCTTACTGACTTCAGCCCACATTGTTTAACACTGAACTGTCACATAATCAGAAAGTCATTTGACAATGCCCAAACATAACATGCAAAACTGTGGACATACCACATAAATCCCAGCAGTAGACAGTATTTGCACCTACCCTCTGTGATGCTGTAGTCTCCACACCTCAGTAATGTTCTTCTCAAAGCCTAGGAAAGGAGCCACGGCCTACACAAAGGCCTTAAATATTGCACTGTTGTGCAATGTCATTGGCTAATGAAATTGCAACCCAGCTGTTCTGGATGCAAATAACAAGTCTGAGCCACTAATTTTTGCACAGACAATCACCTGTTATTGAGCATTACCTACAAAAGACAAGCAACTGCCTACGGTAAAAAGGTCTGTATTTTGCTTTACCAAGCCAGACTGTGTTTTCAGAATCAGTTTTCTTCAGGATTTCTGCACAAAAGGATTATAGTACTCTACCAGGTATGTAATACAAGTCTCCATCTAATGGGACGCAAATGGGAGGATGCAGTTATGGGGAACATGCATTACAACAGTAGGCCTGTAGTATATTTCTGGGAATAACATGTTGTTAATAGTCTGCTGTCCAAAAGCTATAGCCATGTCTTTTAACTTTGCCTGCTGTGACTTAAGTCACAGCTGTGGCCCTCTCACTCCCTCCTACGATGGTCGGGTCCTGTACGTATGCCACTTGTGTGTGTGTGTTAGACATACTGACAGTGAGTAATGGTGGACACAGATGGCATATCACATGATGTATTGTCATTCAGGTCCTCTTAGTCTGTGAATGTCACACTAGAATAGCTCAAACATTGTACTGGTTTTCCTGAATGCCTTTGATGTACTCTGGCTGGGTCACTGTGTTTTCAACAGTCATATCTCAGCTTGACAACTATGGCTACCATACCTGGCAACTCCATACAGCAAATCTGCAGGTCATAGCTATTAGTAGTGGGGGGCACAGGCCCAACCTCAGCAACAGAGTGTACACAATGATCATACAATGTAAAGGTATGAATACAGTAACTGATATTAATGTAGCATAAATTGTTTTTGAGGGTTCTGGTATGTGACAGCCAGAATCTCCACAGTCTAAGAACAACCAACAATTATTGTCCAACTGTTTGCCAGACATCCCCATGTTTCTGGCAAAGGGACCACATATATCAGGCACATGTACTCATTCCAAATACATCTGTGTACTGGAGAAATAGGACACCTACAGGGAAGACACCCTACAGCACATTTGCATTGCTATCTGTCATTGTGGCACATGGCTGTTACTGCCCCATATACTCATAATTACACACATCTATTTGTCGAACAGTGGTTGTCTGACATGGTAGTTGGATGTCAGCCATAGGGGACACAATACAGTAGATGGCATTGATGGGAGTGTAGACATTCAGCACACTCCATCATGGCACACAGGGGCATAACCAGTATTGTTACTATTTTCCCGATAGCCACATACAGACTATGTTGATAGATGCAGGGTATGAGGTGGGAGGTAGCAGTGCATAGTGCAGGCCAATGTGGATATGCAGGGTATGTACATTGTGGAGAGCAACATATGTGGTCCTGTGATGAGTTCCCCTATTCTTGTCTTTCAGAAAGGATGTATAGATGGAGGCACCCGCCATTAACAGCTGCAGAAAATGATGTGATCCTGGATGGCCTAAGACTGCATCATGTCATTCTGCTCTCCAGGACTCGCCACAATCATGAGCAACGTTCAGCAATGTGGGCTGCCTTGTCACAGCAGTGAACCGTGTAGGGCTACAGGAAAGAAGCTATGAGCAGGTCCATCACAGGGTGATGGACATGGTAAATGCTGCATGGCAAAGGGCCGCTGATGTGGCCAGAGATCGTGCTGCCACTAGTGGGGGACCTGCAGCAGTAAAACCATTCTCACCACAGAGGAATTCTTGGTGAACCTGGGATCAGCCACCAGCTCCCAAGCATCCATCACCCAATACATCATGGAGGTGGGTGCCACAGTCTCCACAGCAGAGCAGCATCCAGGTAAGCTTACTATGTGCATCACTGTAATACTGTATCAGTCATTGCGGCAGCCTCTGCATACCAGTGCATGGACGTCAGGTCAATCTGCATGGGGGGGGTTGTTTGTAATGCACACCTGTGCACACATGCTCAGAATGTCAGCAATATAGGCAGTATCACAGTATGTACTGTACATGTAGCTATACACACATATTATCCTGTAACAATGCCCCATTTGTATTGGTGACAATACCACTCTCTCACCTTTCCATAGGTACATCAGATGTGGCAGGAGTCCAAAATTCTGTACCCGGTGAGTGTGATAATGATTTTGTTTGGCTCATATATACCCAAACAATGTTAAGGGCTGCCATTTTGATGTATACACAACTGATAAGCTTAGCCAGTGTACACTACTTGTATGTTCAGTCTCAGAGGGGTTAACTACAGTGCATTGTATCGGTAATCACAGTAGTGTATGTGTAGGATCTGTACTGTATTTGCACTTATTTTTGTGAAGGTCAATGCAGTCTTCTTTGTAGATGGGCATTAGTATGCTGAAGACAGGTTTACTATGTTTTATGTGTAGGTCTATCACATACACTGACGTATCACTGATCTCACAGGTATATAATAGTGGCAACATTTAACCAGATGTAGTTGCAGTGCATGTGGTTTACTTGGCCTGTCTTGTGTGTGTATGTTGTAGTTTGCATGTGTGTTGCGGACGGGAGCAGAAAAAAGATGTGGTATGTGTACTGCAGTTGTGGCTCCTCACCTGTGTGTGTGTGTGTGGGGGGGGTGTGGATCACCATACATAATAGTGCAGGTAGTAATGTATTTATTTTGTCTTCCTCCTAACAGGTTGGAATTTGTTCCCCTCACAACCTGATAGTGTCTCATCAGATTCTGATGATGATGGTGGCCATAGGGAGGCACAGGTGGGGTTGATGGGATCTGAATCTGTCCCATGGGTTGACATCTCACTTCCTGCCCCTTTGTTCCTGCACACAGTTAGTATGGCCACACATATCCCGTCCCCTACGGCCATGGATATCGGACAGGCAGAGTGTGGCGGCATCGAACAGGAGAGTGTGGCAACAATGGCATCAATGAGTGTAAACAATGGCCATAGCCAGAGATCTGATGAAGTCCCACACAAACAGATTGACAATGGTGCTCAAAGGAGGACTACTGCTCATCCACCACCTGTTACAGGTGTCACATCACGAGTCACCTGATGCATGTTTCAGTCCTTCATGGAGGCACAGGCATGTTCCGAATGCAACACCATATAGATGCTCAGGGTCATGGATGCATCACTGCCTGACACCCGTCACTCTCTCCACCACACTGGTGACACCATGCATCATTTCACTGATGTAGTGGGCAGACAGTGGGGTGAGACATTGTCAGTTCTTGACTGCAAAAGTATATATAAAGTGAATGAATCCAAAAGGCGACAGGTGATAAAGGTCTGTGATCCAACCAGAAAAGAAAAAATCATAAAAAAGAAGGTGCACAGATCACCAGGCAGTAAAAATAATAAAAATAGTTTAATATAACACACAAAATGTTAGCGCATTCAGGTACGCAACCCTTCCTCAGACATACAATAACTAACAACATTCACTTCTATCGAATAAGGCTAGATATAGTCAACGAACCAAGAGGAATACAACTAATAATAGAAAGAGTAAGGTACCTTTAATGATTACATATAGTAGTGACATACAATGGGTACAGGATGTGTTTAAAACTAATTGGAAAATCATAAGAACAGATGATTCACTGAAAAAAATTAGTTGGTGAATACACTGATTTTGTTTTTAAGAGAAATAAAAATTTAAAACAGATTTTATGTGATAAACAATCTAATGAGAGAAATAGATTTACCAAGACTGGGACCTTTCCATGTCAAAGGTGTAAGGCCTGCACATCCATTAAATGGGAATCCCACTTTATACATCCCCTTACAAACAAACAGTATGGACTTAATACCATGGTCACCTGTCTATCCACTGATATTGTGTACATAGCTACCTGTGCCTACTGTCCCTCATTTTATGTAGGAAAAACCAACTGCAGGCTGAAGGACAGGATTTTGAGACATCTGTCAGCCATCAGACTTAAGGATAAACATAATGCGCTTTCAGTACATGTAGAGAAATTTCCAGGACATCATTTCCTATTCCAAGCACTACAGCAAATAACTAAGGATAATTGGAACAACGAGGTCTCTGGTTATACAGAGTACTGTGAAACCAGATGGATTATTAAACTTGGGGCACATAGATATCCAGGACTTAATGGTGTGGTGCCTTTAAAACCTCCTGTTTTGAATAGGCATAGACCTTACATTCCAAAGCATTAATTGTTTTAATGATGGTCTCTTTTGATTGGAGCAATTTTGTTTGAAATGAATTGAATGTTAGTTATTGCATGTCTGAGGAAGGGTTGAGTATCTGAAAGCACTAACATTTTCTGTTATATTTAACTATTTTTTTTATTATTTTTACCACCTGGTGGTCTGTGGATCTTCTTTTTTATGATTTTTGATTTTCTGGTTGGATCACAGACCTTTATCACCTGTCACCTTTTGGACTCATTAATGTTGCACAGGATGCTCAGCATTCCAGCCAATATGTCTGCTCTGCTCCTCAGACAGTTGTGTTGTTTTGATAATATACAACTGCATGGTGCCCACTGACTTGTTGTGGGTACTGACAAAGTTATGTGATGGTCTGTACATCCTGCTGATACTCTGACTTGTTACAAACTGCTGTTATACTAGACACCTTCCAAGTTACTCAGTGCATATGTAATGTCCACAGCTGTGACCCCCTGTCCCTCCATTCTCTCTGGCATTGTCCAGCTTTCTAGCAGTAACAAGTAGTGATGTATTTTTCAGTCTGTGGGACTCCTATCATAGGTGTACCTCACATGCAAAATTGTAGGTGCAGCCAGCTTCAAACCATGAGCACCATCAACCATGCTAATGTATTTAGCCCATCAAGCCACACCAGCCACCAGAAAGTGAAGTCTAATTCCTGACACTATCAACAGCAGACAGACATAACTTTGACCCCTGCATATTGAGGAAATAGGACATGGTGCCAGGTTGTTTGGGACAGCCATGGGACTGTGTGGTCTGCTGCTATGACCTTGCTAACATGTTACTTCAGTTGTATGGGAACACGACTGTGTTTGGGGTAGGGACTCTAGCATTGACAGTCATGCATCTGTCCTATGGCCCCACTGTTTGGCATTTTCCTCACATAGTGCAGTGGGTTTTGGTGCCTTGTGGCATACTGCATATTATGGGGCAGCCAGTATTTGACAGAGAGTACCTGTTATCCCACAAACCTGTTAGTTCTCTGCAGGTAGCCTAGCAGCCCACTCTATTCAGTTGCTTACATGCAGCAGGTCCCTACATATGATGCAATAGTCTAGTACCCCCTACATTTGTTGTAAAGAAGAGTGACTTACCTTGTGACTGCAGCAGTTGAGATAACAGTGTTTCAGGGCTGATTCTGTCTGATGCACACAGTACACAGCCAATACATGGTTAGGTACAGGTTGTGTGGTGTGGCTGGCATCCTATTTACTATGTATAGGTTCATAGGTTCAGAGGTTCATACTAGGCTATCTGTCCTAGGGCATTTATAAGCCTAGCCAGAGTGTGTATGGCTTTTGCCACCGATTTTAAATTAATTTTGCTATGCCCTTTTTCGAGGTTAGTATACTGTGCCTATGTCTAACAGTGACACAGAAGTGATACCCGGGGTAAACCTACGATCTCCCATCCACTCATCAAGATTCCTCTTGAAGAGAGTCAATGAGGGACTCTGCCTAACCTGGACTGGGATTTTATTCCAGAGTGAAGGGAGCCCCTGGGTTATGAATCTGTCCCTCCAGTATGTCCTATTTATTTCAGTGCTGAGGTTCAAGTCCCTAGCTCGATGGGATTTGGATTTTCTGAGGTGCAGCATGTCCATTAATTCCGAGTTGGACATGGCTTTATACGTCAGGCACAGATCGCCTCTGAGCAGGCGGTATGCCACTGAGTAGAGCTGGAGTTTCTTTAACCGGGCAGAATACATCTGTTTGAGCCCCTTGATCCTCTTGGTGAGGTACGTTTGGGGTCTTTCCAGTTGCTGCAGGTGTCTGGTAAGGTACATCCCAAAAGGGGCATTGTACTCAATTATGGGTCTGATGAGGGATGAGTAAAGAGGCACGATGACCTCCCCTGATCTAGATGTGAATCCCTTCATGATTAGGTGGGCTATATAAAATGTTTTTCTAACCACTTTGGCCACGTGGTTGTCAAATGAGAGATTGCTATCAACTTGGGTCCCCAGGTCCCTAATTACTTCTTCTGTACTTAATGGATTACCACCTATGTGGTAATTTGTGGGCACTTTGTTTTGCCAAAGGGGATGACTATACACTTTTTGGCATTTAGCTTGAGGCCATGGCTCTGGCACCAGTTGTCTGTTTCTATGAGGCCCTTTTGGAGGATGCTTGTGTCGGCTGGAGAATCTATTATGGCGCCCAGTTTGCAGTCATCTGTGAACTTGGTCAGCCACAGTCCTTCCATGTTGGCCTGTACCTCCAAGAAATATATACCGAACAAGAGAGGTCCCAGGACTGAGCCTTGTGGGACGCCACTTGTAACTGGTTTGGAGTCTGACATGGCTCAAGCTATTCTAACCATGTGGGTTCTGTCCTTGAGCCAGTTTGCAACCCATCTAGTGACATAGGGGTTTATATTTAAGCTGGTGAGCTTATCTATAATGCCCGAGTGGGGTATTGTATCGAATGATTTTGTGAGGTCCAGGTAGGCTGTGTGGACCACCTTCCCCTTGTCAATGGCCTTGGTGACTGTTTCAAAGAAATCGACCAGGTTTAAGAGGCAGGATCTGCCCTTAACAAAGCTGAACTGGGTAGGATTGTCTGTAGGTCCCCAATATCTTTATTTATAAGGTCCATGATGATCCTTTCCATAGCTTTGCAGACCAAGCTAGTGAGACTTATGGGGCGATAGTTTCCAGGATCCATTGAGGCACCACCTATGTGGAGAGGGACCACTTTTGCTGTACGCCACTCTTTGGGTACATATCCTGTAGTAAGGCTGAGACTGAACAGTAGTTTTAGGTTTGGGTTTAGCTCTTCTTGGAGTTCATGTAGGACGCAGCCCGGGACACCGCCTGGTCCCATTGATGCTGTGTTTTTTGCTTTGGAGAGGGCAGCTCTTACCTGAGCATCTGAGATGTCAGGGGCAGCACTCTGCTGGGATAGATATTAGCCCTTTTGGTGGGGAGGGGGGGAGAAGTTTGCGCTGAACCTGTCAGCTAGGATGTTGGCAATGTTTGTGGGTTCAGTGTATTTTTTGTCATTTTGGACTAATTCTGAGCATATCTGGGAATTCCCACCCAGGTTCCTAACATAACTAAAGAAAGCCTTGTGATTATCCTTAGTGTCCTGTGCAATTTTTCTCTCGAAGCTGGCCTTAGATGATTTTATGAGTGCCCGTAGTTTTTTGCTAATACTGATCAGAGATGCCTTCCCTTTTTGGAATTTTGCTCTATCATGTAGTAGCTTCCTCCTTCTATTGTATAGTTTGTTTATGGCTGGAGTCCACCAGACAGGACGTCTGCCTTTGGAGGATTGAGTCTTGGTTTTATTTGGGATTGCATGATCCATGCATTCCTGAAGGTGTTCATAGGATGCGTTTATAAAGGATTTTGCGGTCTGGGCCGTATTATCCACAGGCCCAGGGGCTTTGAAGGATTCCACCTCGGTTTTGAGAAGTGTGAAATTTGCTTTAGAGAAGTTTTTCTCTGTGGTTTTCTGGGCATGGGGTGGGGTTGGGATGTGAATATCCAGTGAGATTAGTTTATGATCTGATCTTACCAGTGAGGGATATACTTCTGGTCTGGAGCATAGAGTCCCCATGTTGGTGATGATCAGGTCCAGTATGTTTTCCCCTCTTGTGGGAGTGGTAACAAGTTGTTCCATAGCATTTGAGTTTATAAATTCTAGGAACCTTTGGGCTAGGGTGTTGGAGCTAGAGTAATGCTCCCAGTCTATGGTTGGGTAGTTGAAGTCACCCAATATAATGGTGTTTGGAGAGACCTTCATATTTTCCAGTGTTCTCAGGAAGGCAGAGTGGGGTTCCTGGGTTTGGGAAGGTGGTCTGTAGCAGGCTATAAACTGGAAGGCAGTTTTACCCACTGTTAGTTGCACATGGATAGTCTCTGATGCTGCGTGCTGTGCCACCAACCTGGAGGAGTGGGTATCTTTGACGAATATTGATACTCACCCTCCTTTTGTGGTTCGGTCCAAGTTTTGGGGGGTATGAAGTATAACCTGGTAGTGCTGGGGTGCTCTCGAGAGCCTTGAACCAAGTTTCTGTTACTGCACAGATATTGATGTTCTCCATGCTAAGGAGAGTTTCGAGTGAGTGCATCTTGAGGTTTAGACTTCTGGCGTTGAGTATCATTACTCTTAGTTTCTTATCCCTTGTGATACCTATGGAGGTGGGTTTGTCTTTTGAGCCTTGCGGGATGCTGGCTACGTACTGGAACCGTGTATGATGGCACCCATCAGAAATGCACACACACCTACCAAAGAACGTCATAATGAGGCACATGCAGAAACTAGGAACATCATAGAGCATATTTTGGGCTGTGCAAGTCACGATTCTGCTGCCTCAATATATCTGGTGGAGCCCTGCAGTACTCTCCAGCCACATGTGCACAGATGTTCACAGTTTGTGCCATGTTACACAATATGATCCTGTGGAAATAGTTACGGCAGGATCATCACAGGGTAGGGACACAGAGCCCTCCACCAGTGCCAAGGTACCCACAGCCACAGCCACAGATGGACTTGGAAGAGGAACCCCCTGAGCTTGTCCCTGTAGGCAGATGTAGGCATGCCCAGTATGCCCCGGCCTTGGCAAAGAGGCAACGCATACCACATGCACTGACAACCTAGGGTCCTAGGGACTGACACCTCACTCTGACACACATACCTCTAGCACATACAGATGTAGCAGAGAAGCAGCAGCCCCTACCATTCTGTTAGTTAAAATTCCCAGGTCTGTACTCCAATGGTGCAGAGTATGGGTGAGAAATCAGACTGTAGGGTGTATGCATACTTTATAGCAGTGTACTGCAGATGCCGCCTATGTGATTGGCTGACTATGATGCATTCCACCTGCCAGGTATATCACTGAGGGGTTTGAATGGGCCAGTGTAAGTGGAACAGGTGTTATCAGTATTTTCTACATAATTGGCTTTCCCATGCAATTTACTTTTCTTTTTTTTTTTAAAACTGCCTTCCCTGCAAAGCATTGCGGCATAGCTCGCAAACCCAGGGCATTGGTATAAATATTGTTCAGCAGTCTGGACACACCTGCATGCACGGGCATGCTCAGCATAGTTTAAACCAGCTAAAACATGTGTCCCACAGCTAAACAAAGCTTAGCAGCACTAGACACACACCCCCTGCTTAGCTGAGCTGAGCGGCATGCAAACAGGTGCCTCTGAACTCCAATCCACTTATATTTATAGTGATGCACCCCTTTTTATGTCAACTACCTGTTCTGCTGACACCAACATGGTTCTGGGGCTATACGGGTTATCTGCGGATACAGTGGCTCATTTTTCTATTCAGTAACCCAAGCTCATTTGCATACTGATCCTTGTGCATAACCTTGATACTTCACTTTTCCAGGGCCTGGGTCCTTAGCAACCACTGACATCTACCATTGTACATACTGCATGCAGGGCACTATAATGCATTATTCTCACATATGTCTTATTTTCAGTTTTTAAACATTTTAATATATATATATATATATATATATATATATATATATATATATATATATATAGTTTTTTTTTTGCATAACGGCATGTTTGCTCATTGCTGAATGCCGGGCAAACGTAATATGGGTATTAAAAATATATTATTTTGCATTAGTTTTTGGCCTCATAAGGCATAGGTTTTCACATATATGTGCCTACCATGATATTTCTGACCTTCTAACTAGGCTTTTACAGCCCCTGTTCAATGTTTACATTTCTATACACAGTTATTTTCCATGTACACTTCTGACACCAACATGGGTTCTGCACGAATACCTACCTGCTTCCTGGATCACAAACACCCTCATTTGCATGGATTTCACCTGCATATGTGGTGATTTGGATGCCATGGGCACTTCCATGTCCACATGCTCGTGCACGCCCCTCTGTTCTGTTTACTGGATTGCACATCTGCCACTTTCCATGCCAATCTGTCTACATGGAATGTCACTCTGTGTAGGCTTTATTGAATTCTCCCCAAAGTCTACTTTATTATTTGTGTCAAAGTCAGTTTTACAGGACACTGTTTTCCTATAACACTGTTTTCCTATGGCATCTTTTGTGAAAGTGGTAATGTATATAAAAGCAAAATGAAAAGAAAATTGAAAAACAAACTTCAAGATCACTTCTGAGATGAAACAAATACGACTTCACATATTTGGGATATGCTTAAAGGGAATGTGGAAGTCTCAAAAAAATTCACTTATAACAATATCACCCCAGATATTGCCTCAGCAAATAGATTTGTTTATGAGTATTATACCCATATAAATAAATGTATAGAATCAGCAGCCCCATCCAGATCCAAATATAATGGGGAATTTAAAAGCAGACCATCCTGATGATTCACAGACATAAAACAATCTACAAAAATCTACACTAACAGGAAAAAACTCATTAGAATATACAGCACATCTAAAGACCCCCAAGTCTAGGAAAATATTTGGAAGTTTACTAGGAATGTTAAAAATATTAAGATCTATCAAGGCAGCCCATGAATTCAGGTTGGGATCTGAGGCTAACGACAATTACAAATCCTTCTTTATGATATAAAACTAAGAAATATCACTAAACAATGTGCAGAACAGATAGTAAATGACAAAACCTACTCAAACCAGATGGATATTGCCAATGAACTAGCAATAATTTTTGTGGAAATTTCACTTCTGAGATTATGATCCAAAGCATTACAATCCTTGTAGCTCTCAACCCCCCCACCCCACCCCCAGTATCACTAAAGAACATGAGCACAAAAGTGTTGACAAAGACTAAGAACACTTCATCCATGGAACCAGGTGACACACCTGGCTTTTGATAAAAAGTACCAAACACACCTTGACAGAACCTCTACATAAGCTGTTTTACCTCATCTGGGCTACAAGCTCACTCCCAGAAGTATGGCATATAACAATGCTGATGCATGTCAATAAAGGGTCTATATCAGAACATCAAAGTATTAAAACTTAGAATGTTCTGATATTGAACACTATTCAGCAAACGCTACGAATAGCGAAGCTGCAGAACAGCAAATTCTTTCCTCAGGAAAGAATTTGGTTGGCCGTTTCTGTGGCTTCGCTATTCTTAGCATTGTGGTGGAACGTTACGGGTTGGGTTCAGGTAAGTGTGTGATTGTTTGTATGTTAGGGTTAGGGGCGGGTTAAGTGATTTACGGTTAGGGCGCGGGTTAGTCGAGTGTGCGATAATGACGGACCTTAGGGTTAGGCTTTGGGTTAAGGTAAGTGGGTAGATAGTAGTGTATGCTTAGTTTAGTGTAGCATTAGATGTAGGAATTTATGTGTATGTGTGTGATTGCTGTTTGTCTGATGTGCTTGTGTTGTGTGTATTTGTTTCGAAGCAGCAAAGTTTTTCCATGGGAAAAAATTTGCAGTTCTGAATGTTCGATTTTTTAAAGTTTAGATGTTTTGGGGCTGATGAAATAGCGTTCGCTATTTTCATCTTTCGATAATGTGATATAAACGCTCAATAAAGGTGGCCCTACTACCAGCCCCAGAAACTATAGGTCTATCAACCTGATATTTCTCACCTCTAAGACCATGGAATACATTATAACAGACTGGATTATCGTCAACATTAAAAATCTCATCAGGTTAGATCCACAGGAAATTGGGTTTTGTAAAAGGGAGCTCAAATCTAACAAACCTAATTAACTTCTTTAAGAAGGTAACATAAGCTACTGACAATGGTCACATTGTAGATATAACTTACTTTGACCTGGGCAAGGCAATTGACACCATCCCACAGGCTACCATAAATAATAAACAAAATGCATTACAATAATATCCATATGTGGTAAGACTGTTAGAAAATTAACTAAAAGACAAAACCCATGTAGCACGTGTGGCAGGGCAGCATCAGGAAACATGAATATGAGCAGTGGTGTCCCACAGGGCTCAGTGGTGTGACAGCTTCCATTCAGTATTTACTTCTCTGACCTATAGCCTAAAATTCAAGACCTATGACAAATCAGGTTTACAGATGACTGCAAATTGGGAATCATTGCTATCACTAAAGCAAGGACTGGAAGTTTCAGTGGGAGGTCCCTGACAATGAGTGATAAACAAAGTGGACCAATACAAATCCTTGTGGTACTCATGTATTATGTGTGCCGATAGCAGAGGTGGAATTATTTTAATATACCTAGAAGGTTATAAGATGCAGATAATCCTGGAACCAATTAACTGAGTTTTCACCAAAGCTAAGTCCTGAACATTTATTAACCAGCAAAAGGTTTATAGTTTCAAAGCCTCTGGTAGTCCATCTGCAATTTGTACATCATTGTTGCTACAGTAAAATAGAATCTGTGACAGTTACAAGAGCAGTAAAAATATGAAAACTATTATGAAAGCCATGTTGTGCATCACACAAGAAGCCATAGTTTCTGAATATTTTATAGTAGAAGATAGGTTGGAAATAGGTCTGTGGTCCTTCAGCTCACTGGCTGAACTGAATTTAAGGAGTGGGATAATGACTGAATGTTTGAATGATGGCGGGATAGTACATGCAGTAAGGGAGTTAAAGACATGAGTAAGGTGTTTGGCTAGTTTTAAGAAAGTGGCATGCAGCTTACATACTTTGGCCTCTAAGTTATCAGGTTTAAGTAGGCCAGACTTTATTTATTTTACTGCTATTTGACAGATGTGGAAGGTTACTGAACTGCAGTCTAATAGGCAGAGATGTGTGTGTCAGTGAGATCTCCTTGCACCTCTGGTAGGGTTACTTTCATTTAACACTAACTGTTGTTTCATCTATGTTATGCTATGAATAATAGGCATAATCATTTACAGATGATGAGTTACTTGTAGTAGGTAAATCATTTTTGGTTGTATGCACATTAATGATTACGCCTTGCACATTACTGCCTTTCTTCTTTCCCAATGCAAATATTAGCTGGAGTCTATATTTACCAGCAAATTATTGTAATTCTGTTATTCTGTCAGTTTTAACAGCACTCTGTTACTGTATGTATATGTATATATATATATATATATATATATATATATATATATATATATATACTCTATGAAGAGGGCAGATTTAGACAACATTTCTATGTGTTGTTTGTTTTAGGCAGACTTGTTTATTATCATCTAGTAAACTGAATATATTTATTTAACTCAAGGCCAATTGTAAATAAAAGGCATCATGTGACACAAAAAGAACAGATCATTTCAATTTGCTTTGTGAGACTGGTCTGTTAAAAAGGATAGAAAATGCAGCACAAAACACATGATAATGCATACTTTGCTTTATTTGAAAACATTTCATGAAAGGCCAAGATGAATTTAGATAAAGAGAACTTTACTTTGAGGAGATATAAAGCCATCTGGCTTTCAGCAGAGAAGAAAGCTAAGGTAAAAAAAAACGAGCCTTTCTTTTCAAAGTCAGTGTAAGATTCTGTTAAATAACTTAGGAACACAATATTGACAAATTGTATCATTGTATAATGTGCAAAATATTTACACCCTTATGTTGCTGCTTGTTTCTAAATGCAATTAATAATTGTCTCGTATCAAAGTTGTTTGCCAAGCAGAACACTCCGAGACAATTTTATGGAAGAATTCACTTCCATAAGCAACACACAGTGTTACCCTCATTAAGCACTGATTCTTAAGCATTCACTCTGGAGTGCATGACCATATGCTTTGTTTCACAATAGCACCAGTAACATACTAATGCGGCTCAAATGGCAATGCTGTCTGTTAAAGCAGTTTTATGACCATGTACTTTTAATGGCAATTTGTGGGCTGGCTTAAACATGAATTAATAATGCATATTTGCTTAAAGTACAGTGCTTTTTATTTAAATTCATACCCAGAACACACATTATAAGGAAAAAGTATATCAAACCACAACCACAAACTGGAGTCATACATCTCAATTTATTTTCCTCAGAATTCTGGACAAAGCCAAAAAAAATGGAGGGAGTCAAGGGTCTCAAATAAGGCACGATTTGATTTAAGAATTTAAGAAAAGAACCAGTTTTGCAATAAAACATGCATTTTCTGAAGAAAAGTCTTGCAGTAATCTTCTTTAATTTACAACAAAATAAAAAAATATTTGAATGGGGAAAACAACCGAGGCAAAATCATGGACATTCTTCAAAATCAAGGACAGTTGAGTGGTATGCCTGAAGGAAAGATAAACATGCTAAACCACCTATCTAAACAAATAACAGTGACTTATACCTGGAAATCATATGAATACAAAATAATACTCTAGTAATAATCTAAGGAGTTTATAAGCTCATAGGTTGTTACCAAACTAATGACCACTATAGCCCATACAAGCCTACCTGTGCAACCCAAACCCACTTGGATCCTGAGTAATACGGAGGGGGTCATTAGTAGGGAGGTATGGGAGAGTGTTAGTTAGGATAATACTTTTTCTTATTGACGGCCTCTGCCCATAAGGGACATGGGAGTCAGACCTTGGTAAATTTACGATTTTCTATCCAATAGCTAAGATTTCATTTGAATTAGGTCAGGGATGAACTCTGTTTAACAAGGATGGGGAACCTCTTCTACAGTATGGGAAAGCTTTGGGACACATATCTGCCTCTCCAGCTTGTTCTGTTTATCTCACAAACAAAGTTCAGAACCCTGGATGTAGTGTTTTTGGTGTTGTTTGTTTTGCACATGTGCAACAGATCCAGCAAAGCTGGGTCTGAGGAAGCACTGTAAGCCAGGCAAAGATCCCCTCTCAACAGCCTGTAAGAGATTGAATGCAGAGACAGAGCCTTTAGGTGATCAGTGTAGGACAGGGTATTCATGCCTGGAATTCTTCTGGTGAGAAACCTTTGTGGATGTTCCAATGGTTGCGAGTGTCTAGTTAGATACATGCCAAAGGGGGTATTGTATTTAATGATAGGTTTGATAAGGACCAAATAGAGTGGTGCTATAACTTCCTTGGACCTGATTGCCATACCTATACCTATAAGCTGGGTGATATACTCTACTGAAAATGGACATGTGTCCAGCTAGAATAGCCCGGTCAACAAATGTAAAATAAATAAAATAAATATAGAATGTTTTTTTTTTTTATTATCTTAGCTATGTGTTAGTCAAAAGCCATATTGCTATCTACATATGTTCCCAGATACCTTAGTACTGTGTCAACCCATAAGGGTGTTTTATGGATTGAGTAATTAACTTAGGTTGACAGTTTCCTAAAGAATTTGAGAAACACGAGTGCATGGATCGTGCTATCCCAAACAGAACCAAGACGCTATCCTCCAAAAAAGGAAGCCAATCTGGTGATCCCCTGCCATAAACAAACTGTACAACAGAAGGAAGAAACTGTTGCAAAAGAGAGTAAAATCCTATGAGTGGAGGAGCTCCCTGGTCAGCCTCAGTAAGAAGCTGTGATCCCTGATAAAATACTCCAAAACTAGTTAGAAAAACAAAATCACCACTGATTTTAAAGACAACCACAAATCATTCTATAGCTATGTCAAGAATCTCAATGGCAACACTCAGATCTGCTCTGAGTTACAACACAATGGCACTAAATATACAGACCCAACTGATATTGCCAACATCCTGGCAGATAGGTTCAGTGCTAACATTACCTCCCTCTCACCCCCTAAAGAGCCCATCTCTATACTGGAAGAATACAAAGTTCCTGTAATCACAGCTGCACAGGTAAAAAAACACACACTCCAAAGCCAATAACACAGCATCCATGGGACCAGACAACATCCCAGGCTGCATTCTACACTAACTAAAGAACGAACTGGCACCCCACCTAAGTACCATGTTCAATCATAGCCTCACCTCAGGCTTTGTGCCTGCTGAATGGCGCACAGCGACAGTTGTCCCACTCCACAAGGGGGAGCCACCATGGACCCCAGGAACTACTGCCCCATTAGCCTGATGAGCCTGGTCTGCAAGGCCATGGAACGTATATCATGGAACTTATAAACAAAGACACTGGTAATCTGCAAAGTCTGGACCCCACTGAGTTCGGGTTTGTAAACGGCAGATCATGTCTCCTAAACCTGATAAACTTCTTTGAAGCAGTCACCAAAGTCATAGACGAGGGTAAGATGGTTCACACAGCCTATCTAGATCTTGCCAAGGCTTTTGACACCATCCCCCACTCTGGAATTATAGATAAACTCACTAAACTAGGTATAAATCCCTATGTCACAAGATGGGTTGCCAACTGGCTCACTGACACAACCCACACTGTGAAAGTAGCAGACTCCAAATCTGACTTCAGACCAGTGACAAGTGGAGTACCACAGGGTTCAGTCCTGGGTCCTCTCCTGTTTGGTAACTATTTCTCTGAAGAACAGGCTAATGTAGAAGGTCTTTGGCTAACAAAGTTCACAGATGACTGCAAACTAGGAGCCATAATCAAAACTCATAACAATGTGGACATCCTAAAAAAGGGCCTCACTGAGACAGATGCCTGGTGTCAAAGCCATGGTCTCAAGCTCAATGCCAAAAAGTGCATTGTCATCCCCTTTGGTAAAAACTCTGTACCCATGAACTACAACATAGGCGGTAGTATACTTAACACTGAAAGTGTGATAAGAGACCTTGGGACACAGGTGAACAGTAGTCTTTCCTTTGATAATCACATCACCACAGTAGTCAGAAAATCCTTCTATGTGGCACACCTCATCACAAAAGGTTTCTCATCCAGAAAAAAAGAGGTCACTGTTTCCATTACAGAGTACAACGTCCCTTTTGGTATGTACCTCACAAGACATCTACAACAACTGGAAAGGCCACAGAAATACCTCACAAAGAGGATTACTGGCCTCAAACAGATGCCCTAGGCAGACCGTCTCAAATATCTCCAGCTTTACTCCATCGCATAACGCCTACTCAGAGGTGATCTCTGCCTAACATACAAAGCTATGTCAAACCCAGAGCTGTTGGACATGTTCCACTTAAAGATGTCCCAATCCCTCCGAGCTACACATTCTAGGGACCTAAACCTTGTCACCACAATAAACAGAACATGCCGGAAGGATAGATTCCTGTCCCAGAGACTTCCCATATTCTGGAATAAACTACCTATCTATATCAAACAAAGCTCCTCATTAGTACTCTTCAAGAAAAATCTTGATGATTGGATGGGAAATAGGAAATTCACCCCGAGGATCACTTCTGTGGCTCTGCTTAACGGTGGCACAGGAAAATAATTTTCTTATGTGGCAAAAGCCAGGGTACCTACCTGTGAACCTATGAACCTATGAACCTATGAACTATGAACATTTATTGATTGGCACTTCAAATTTGAGAAACATTTATTTATTGGTACTTCTCTTAACTTAACTGTGCAACAGTGAACACACTTAGAATTATTATTTGGAATCTGCTTCCCGTAATAAAAAATAAAAATGAAGTCTGAAGTCATTAGAAAAATTTGATTTAACCAGACACAATGAGGCAGCACTATAGACAATGATTGATACTTAGACGATATAGGGACTCATATTGTCTTAGAGTACAGAAGAGGGTGGAATTCATTCTGGAGACTTAATCAGAACTGAAACTGTAAAGCAATTGCTATTTTTAAAACCTAAGCACTGACTGGATTGGTAAATCAAATTACTTCACTTTCTTTCCCTTAAGGGAGACCAAACCAATGTCCAAATGATTTAATAGTGCAGTGGTGCAGCGTTTAATGCTGTCACCTCACAACAAGAGGCTCTCTGGTTCGATTCTCAGCTGGGGTGCCTTTTGTGTGGAGTTTGCATGTTCTCCTGCATTGGAAGTTTCCCCTCCGGGTACTCCGGTTTCCTCCCACATTCTAAAGACATGCTTCTGGAGCGTTTCTCCCCATGCCTCTGCTGAAAACAGGATCTGTGGAACCTAGTCGGACTTTCCCGGTCAACAAATGTTAAATAAATAATAAGTGTAAAAAAATTTGTAAAAGTCAACAATTTACAAACAACAACAATAGATCTCAAAAAATACAAATACATTTTATATACAATATCCATATCTTAACAAGCAATAATTAATAAAAAATGCTTCTAATAAAAAAACAAAAATGTTTTGAATATTTATAAACTTCTTAACCCATTCATTGAAATTAACTTACTCTCCCCCGGATTCACGAATCCTCCGTGTAAGACTAAATAAGTCTTACTCGGAGGTTGCAGTTGAACGGTATGATGTCAGTGTGCCATGAATATTCATGAGGGTACGCTGACTCAACCGCAAGTCTAACACAGACCGTGTAGGAAAGCAGGGGGCGTGTCTGACTGCCGAGCAGTCTAAATGTTCACACCCCTGCAAGTGTTCAAAAAGAAAATGTAACACAGAAGAGTGAGTCTGCTCAACTGTCCATGCACCCAACACCACACTCCCTGACATTATAAACCCCCATCACAGTTATAAAAAGTAAAACATTAATTTTATTTTTTTTTTATCCCGAAATAGCTGCCTGTATTTGTGAGTGTGTGCGCGGGTGTGCCCATTGCTTAGCTGCAGTTAGCAATCCCGACATGGAAGAGCATAAGAAAGAATGTTTATGCAAATCACACCAAATAGCAATAGCGTAATGGTAGAGCGTTTGCACAAAGAGGAGGCATTCACGGTTCGAGCCCCACCACTCCCCTTCCTAATTATGTTTTAAATCAGTATATGAAATAATACCTGACATATATGATTAAAATATTACTAAAAAGCAGTGAAATGGCCTATGTATCAGTGAACAAAATATATATTTTTAAAGGATCCTGATATATAATTGCCTGCAGTTAAGCAGCGCTTTACCCAGCGCAATATAGGTGCCCGTAGTTCAGCAGCACTTTACCCAGCGCAATAGAGTTGCCCATAGCTAAATAGAGCTTTACCCAGCACAATCGGTTTGCGTGGACGTGCAACATGGAGCAACGTAGAGCAAAGTTGCTTAAACACAGCCCTACCCCCTAGCCTGTCTGGACAGTATTAAAATAAAATGAATGACAAGGTTCGAACCCAGGGCTCTGTGCACCATAATCAAAGTACTGAACCACTAAACCATGACAGCTTAGGAGAAACTGCCACTGTTAACATACATATACTTAGAAATGGTAGATTAACCATTAGTAATCATGTCTGTAGTCAGCCAAGAAGTTTCAAAAATGGCCAATCATAAAAAAGTGTGGGAAATGCGGCATATTTAAGCCCCATAGGCAGGAATACTCGCCATAACTGACTGTAGCTCACATCTGCAGTTAGAATGGCTGGTGCTGGAGAGGGTACCTGCTTTCGAGCGCAACATTGGGGCATCAAGGAGTTGAAATACATGGTTTGACTCCTTGTCCACCATCATGAGTCAAGACTCCTGCAGGGCCAGTTCCAAGGGAAGGAGTACAAGGAAGAGGCTTGGAACCGGTTAGCTCATGACCTCACCAGTGTCACAGGCATTCCTCGGACTGGTGAGCAGGTCCGTCACCACCATGCAGACCTGAAGAGACAGAAGCAGGACCTACTGAACCAATGGATACAGGAGGCCCGTGGGATGCAAGATTCCCCACAACTGAGTAGGTAGCCATGGAATGCAGTATGTAAGAATTGATAATTGATTCTGTATAATGGATAGGTATGTCTCAATAACCCTTCATTTACTTCACACCTGCAGGTGACCGTGCTGCGAATCAGCAAGCCTATGAAGATAGGCTGCTAAGGCTGCACCACCAGGCAGGTTAGTGATTATTCTGCATGTATTGTTATATAAAATAGGGGAGAGAGCATGAAAGAAAGTGTTGTAGTCCAATAATACAGCCATAAAATGCCCTGAATAAGTCCTCTCCATGTACTGTCATATAAAAACATCAGAGAGCCAGAAAAAGAGTGTAGTAACCCATTAAGAAAGGTAAAATATGTCTGGAATAATATCTCTGCAGGTACTGTCATATAAAATAAGTGAGCGAGCCTGAAAAAGAGTGTTCTAACCTATTAATAAAGATATATGTCCTGAATATGTCTTCCATATGCACTGTAATAGCAAATAAAGGAGAGAACCTGTGGAAAAGTGTGTAATGTAATTAATAAAGGTATAAAACCTTGAGTGCGTCTGTGTCACTTACTTTGAAATGTTGTTGTATCCTTGCCTTATACAAATAGTACTGTTTTAATAATTGCTGGCAACCCACAGTTGGGCAGTCCCATCTAAAGTGGGTGATGGAAGTGCTAGTATCTGTGAAGCATATATACAGTCCTCAACAGTCAGTGACTGGATGGCATGCATAAGTAAATCTGGCACACGAGTAGCTTGTTAATTTGTTCCCCAGAAATGTGAGTGTGCTACAAGAAATGCAGGGTTATGTACGAATTGAACTGAAAATGTCATGTGAACACATCCAGATATGTAGATAAAGAAATATAAATAAAAGCAAGAAATATGTACCAGTAACATCTGCATCTTGGACAGTTAGTATGTCAGATATAGGGCAGGTATATAATGAACTAGCCAAACCCATTACACAACCTAAAGCATGTTGGTAAGTGTAATAATACATGTAGGGGATATACACCTGCAGTCAATAGGAATGTAGTGTAGACTAAAAGTACTTATAAGATGTTAATTGAAGTTTCTATCTACACCCGACTGTATGTGCATAAACCATGCAATTCCACACCTCAGTGGGTATGTGTAATCTCAAACATTTGTTGGGACATATGTCCTATTGTTCTATAAATATCTGCATTCACTTTGATGCATGTGCTCTGTTCAAACACCACAATCATGGTGGCCTGTTGCCACCAATCATCCCTGCATGCTGTTGGAATGCTCACTGTCGTTCAATATATGCATGTGTTATGCTTGCTGTTCAACTGTTGGAACCTTGGTGTGTTGGGTTAATGGGATTATTACTGCATGCTGTTACAACTAATCTTGAATGCTGTTGTTTATGTTGTAATTAAACACACCTAATCACAGAACGTATGGGAAGGCCGGTCCTAGCAGGCCCACCTGTCCCTCCTCAGGTGGCGAGTGCACCTGGCACTAGCAGGTCTGGTGCCCAGCCCGGGCTCCCCTCCTCCGTTGGTCCTGTGCCACCTTCGGGTGGAATCGCTGCAGGGGATGGGGCTTGTCCCCCCCCATGCAAGCATGGGCGGAGAAGGGTCACCTGTCACCCTTCAAAGGGTCTGGGTTGTGGTGCGCAGGGAGATCCAGCGTTCAGTCTCTGATCCCCTACACCAGCTCGAGGCGAGAATGGCACATCTCATGGGTAAGCCTGCCCGTCCTACGCAGCCACCAGCACAGCCACCCTCAGGGCTGTGAAGGCGCAGTGGTGACTGCCCATGGGTGGGGATCTCAGTTCCACTGTTACCCTCTGTGGGCTCATGGGCTTGTGATTTCCAAACATCCATACCCATCAATTGTGTTCACCCACCCCATGTGTCATACACCACCCCTGTATGTGTCTTATTTGTCTTGTTTGTTTACCTCCCCAACCTACCTCCCCAAACATACCTACTTCCTCCACCTCACTTTCCACTCTCACCTGAAAAAAAAATAAAAAAAAGGGCAATCTGTACCCACAAAAAAATGACTCCCCATACATAGCTGCCCATTTCGCACACATGTCCACTGGATATGTAAATTGATAATTATAATTGGCAGTACAACATACTTTGTTGTCTTCACCCCTCTCCCAGGGGTGGAAGGTTTCAAATTTCAATCCAAATTTATTGCATATGCACAGCTGTTGCTGGTAAAGAAATGGGCAGTTATGGACATTCCCTACACCCGTCCTGCACATCCCCTGCTTGTTTACCTACTGTCTGTCCCTCTTTGTGCCCCATTTTTCATCACTTTCCTATCTCCCCATTTTCTTTTCTTTCAAAGAAATTAGGGTGGGGTTAGAGGCAGTAAGCAGTAGCTAGAGGGTTTAAGCGAGTGTGCGCATGTGTGCGCTTAGCTAAGCATTGCTAAGCATCACGCAAACCCGCGCAAACCCGCTTACAACTGCTTAAAAGTGCCTTATTCACTCTATATCAGGGCCTTTGTTCTGCTCAGCAGCAAAAGAAAAAACCTCTGCCAGTCTTGAACCCCAGAACATTGACACAATAGACTGCATGAATTACCACTAAGCCACAGCAGATATACAAGCAGCTTGGTGCTGAAATAAATATATCATGCATTACAATGAGGGAATGTAAATGGAAATTAGGAATGGCATGACACAAATCCTGTTCTGTGTGTCTTTACCAGCAGTTGTTGTGGAATTGCATGACATGACTGTGAAAAGAGAACCAGCCATTCTAGCAGGGAGTAATGTTACAGTAGCACCTTACAAACACCACACAGTATCAGACAAGGATAAACACTGGCAAAGTTGAACAGGGCAGAGGCCAGACTCCTAAACTGTGACTGCTTTACAGGGATGTCCCTAATTCATAAACAAATGTTAGCTGGGCCCCTCTGAATCACCCTGAAAAGTACTAACATTAGGCAGAAAAGTGGGGAATCACACTTAATGAATAATGTCAATAGGTGAGAGTAGACACTGCTTGCACGTCAGAAAAGGTGTAGTAATACATATGCACCGATTCCCAAGAAAGTCTCAACTGAAATATGTCTGTAATATATTACAGGTGTATCTCACTTATATGTACATTTCACTGAGGCTGTTCAAATATATACCTGATAGTATCTGATGCCTTGTAGAGGCAGAAACCCACAGGCATATCAGCATTCCTACTGTTACACACTCTGCAAATAGCTTTGAAAGGAGTTCCACAAGCATGCCCTTATGTAGGAGTACAACACAGAAATATCACAGGATGTAGCCATGTACTACTAGCAACTAACTGTGACAATGCCATTGTGCCAGTGCTGAAAAGACTGGTGTGGTGCACAGACAAAGAATAATAGGCTAACCTCTAGCTACCATCTGGATATGTCCACAGCTGGGAGCTACACAGACAGACTACTTGCCTTGATAGACTAACAGGTACACAGCAACCCTGTATGTTCAGCAAGATAAACCTCACACAATAATAAAAAATGCTCTTTGCAGTTCTGCACCCCTACCCAAAGGTACAACATACCTGTGTATTCAGGCAAAACCAAGGGTGTTGGTAGGATTACTCAGTACTGAAATATGTCCAGTTGTCTTGAGCAGCCTGTGCTAATGTCAACACAAACAAACCACAAACTGTTCAGAAGTGAGTAACTTAATATTTACAGTATAGCAGTTCAGAAACAGTGCATGTGCCACAGGAATACATTGCAATAACTACATTTGTATGGCAGTTAATTGTCTAATTCAGAAAGAAAGTACATACTTCCATGTATCCTGTGTTAGCATTTGGAGGGATGAGTAAATGTCTACACTGAAAAGTGTGTACTGGAAGCAGCAACATTCAGGTTTGAGTTCAACATGCATATCACTGGCTGCAACCCTAGCTTCAGATAAGAGACATATACCAACCTTTTGACTGACACAACGGTGTCCAGAGCAAACAAGCGTGGGCCCCACCTTGGAAAGCTGAAAGTGCTACGCCTACCTAACCTAGCATTTTATAGCAGTGGGCTGCAATCACAGTGAGTACTGCAATTACCACACAGCAGGCTGCATGCAATTACTTAATGATGGGCACCAATTGGTGTAGAAGCTGTCACATGCACATGTGCAGATACCTAGAAAAGCAGGCTGTACCTGCTGTCCACACATGCAATAATATCATTGCAGGAACAGTGAGATAGAGAGCGAGAGTGAGAGAGAGACAGAGACACAGACAGAAACACAGACAAAAGAGACAGAAACAGGCAGAGAAAACCCCCAAAAACAACCAAAAAATAAATAAATAAATGAACAACAAAACAGTAACAATGGACGGAGCAGAGAAATACAAAGGTAAGGTATGTAACTCATATGTATGTGCCGGCATGTAGTAGATTTTCCTGAAGAGTACTCTACACACTGTAAATCATCCATATGTGGCAGAAGTATGTATCTATCTATATCTGCACATGTGCATAGGGCAAGGGACATACTGCAACTGTTAGTGAAGGGTGGACACACATATATGTTGTTGAAGGTTGTTATGTGCATATATCTATATAGGTCGTAGTGTGTGGCATAGAAAGCATGCAGTGCTGATATATGTCATGAAGTGGTTAAACACTGTGGGACTGATTTGTCAGATCTGCTGTGTTACAGCCAGTGAGGCCTGCTAAAGCTACATGGACTGAGGACACCAAAATGCATTCTGCACAACACTGTGCAATATAATCACATAACTGTACGTCTCACAACTGTCGCATAAGTGATATCCCCACCATGAAAGGTGGACTGTACATGTGCCTATATGTACATCTATATGTACAGCAATGGGTGTGTACATGTGTATATATATATATATATATATATATATATATATATATATATACACATGTACATATGTATATATAGAGAGAGAGACATGGGGCCATATGTACCACAACAGGTGTGTGGTGACCAAGGCATGGACTGTAAACAAGTGTCGATACTGCAGTGCCATCCCTCCTTTCCAAAACACTGTACCCATTAACTACCACATAGGTAGAAATCTACCTAACACTGAAGGTGTGATAAGGGAACATGGGACACAGGTGGACAGTAACCTCCCCTTTAATAAAGACAGTGCCACACTAGACTTGTAATCTGTCTATGTGGTACGTGTCATCACAACAGGTATGTCATCTAGGGAAATATAGGTCAGTGTTCCCCTCTACTCATCATAATGCCCCATGTGGTATATACCTCACATGACAACTATAGCAAGTGGAAAGGCCACAGACATACCTCACAAAGGGTAATACTGGCCTCAAACAGATGCCCTATGCAGACTGACTCACAAAACCACAGCTAGACTGTATTGCATACCACCCACACAGAGGTGACCTCTGCCGGACATAGAGAGGTACGTCACACCCATAGCTGTGTGACAACCACCATGGCAACATATCACAATCCCTCCAGGCTACATGCTCTAGGGCCCTTAAACCTCGTCAGCTCACTAAACAGCACATGCTGGAGGGATAGGTTCCTGTCTCAGAGATATGCCATACTCTGGAATAAACCACCCAACAATAGCAAACAAGTTTCCTCATTAGCAGTTGTCATAAATACCCCTGATGATTGTTTGGGAGATAGGTAATACACCCCGGAAATCACCTCTGTGGTTCTGGTTGACAGGGGCAAGTGAAATCAAAGTACATGTGTGGCAAAGGCCAGGGTAGCATATGACTGGGCTGCTGTAGCCTCTAGGGTCAATAGAATATTACCTACCTATGACACTATGCACTCACATATGTACTCAATGCAATACCTGCTATGTGAGGTTGAATGAGTGTAACTCTGAATGTGTGCAAGATCTGTAAAGGTGTGATAGCTTAGTGTGAAGGTGTATCTGACATGGTAGTGTCTGTCCTAGCTGTGAAGCCAGCAAAAGATGTGTATGTTATTGCTAGGCAGACATAGTAGTATGGCATACATTGTGACGTAGTTCCTTGTTGATGACTGTGGTGTCCCATTGTAGGCTAAAGAAATACATGTATGCTTAGTGAGGGGTACTGCTGGTGAATCCAACTCCCATATGAACTGTAGTACTACCTGAAGCTGTAGGCCTAAACAGCACAGTATGGTGTATGTTCACATTGCTTGGAAACACTGTCTTGTGTGTTTCCTGTAGTCTGCATAGAGTACATACCTCAGGCATAAGAGTTTGTAAGTAGTGGCACACAGTACTGTATGGTACACAGGTAAAACTCATCTGTGTTGGCATACAGTGGTGTGTTGTATGTTTGTCTGATGTGTGTGTAATTATGCCTGTACCATGCCCGCAATCATATGTGCGTTACAGGGTATACGTGTGTATCTAGCAACATATATACTCTGTTACAGCAGTATGCCACCTATATTAACAACTGTGCACATATGTTAGGCAGGGGTATGGCATCAACGACTAGGATGGTTTACTGGTACTACTGTAACTGTACTTTACATTCATTGCAATGGATGACATCTTTGTTCGTGCATTAGCGTGATATATACTCCTGTGGCGAGGTTGTGCACTGTGTCACAAACAGTGTGCCGGGTACTGTTGTATAGTGGTTTGATATATAGAGTGTGCCAGGCACTGTTAGTCAGTTGTGGCCTGAGAACCAATATGTGGTATTGAATGTGTGTATCCTCTGACAGAACAAACGGATGGTATATATGGCAGTGAAGAGATATCTGGGTGTAAAGTGTACCACAGGACTCGCTCACACATATTGTTCATTTCTCTTTCAGGCTGATGGCCCACCAACGTAATCCTTGTTACACAGCAGCAGAGGAAGAGGAAATCCACCGCAGCCTGGTGCAGCACTACTCACTGCTGTTTTCCAGAAGCAGCCAGCACCAGCATGAGTGGACTGCACTGTGGCAAGATCTTGTTCGTCGGGTAAATGACATAGGCATGCATAACCGGACATATGAGCAGGTATGCCATCACTACAGTGATTTAATTAGACATGTCCGGCGGCGTGCATCTGATATCCATAGACAACAGCTTGCCACAGGTGGTGGGGTGGCCATTCATCCCCCCCTCACCAGAGTGGAGGAGCTGCTCCTAAGTGTGTTGGCTCCTGGACAACAACAGCAACTGCCACAGACATGTGTCGTCATCGAGGCTGGAGCCACCCGGCATGTTGACATGGAGCATGCAGGTAACATGCCCTATCTGTAGACTACAGTTACCTGTATTGTTAGATTATGTATACGTGAGATGTGTACTGTGTGTTTAGCAGTTGTGCTGCCTAGTGTTGTGCAATACTGATATTTGGAATATTATCTGTATACCTGTGACTGTTGACTGTTGTTCTACTGTAGTTTAGCAAACCCACAGTAGCAATGCCAAAGTTGTGGCCACTGACGAACTCTCTCTTATTCTTGTAGGTCCCTCTGGTGTGACAGCAGTGCAGATGATCCATGCTGGTGAGTGTGGTATAACTGCAATATTGGTAATGAAATGTGCATGTCATAGGTGAGGTGTAGGCCATGTACACGTAACACACCTACGCATAATGCATGCTGTGCATGTTTGCTGTAAGACGTTGCACAGCTTAGTAATGTCAGTAGCTGCCTCAATGACATGCAATACACAGAGCATCAGACACACTTGTGGCAACACCGTACTGCACATTGGATAGGCATATTTGCTACAGCTGTACACAACATAACTAGTTTATCATATGCAGTACAGCTCAACATGCTACACATGGCATTACCACACACCCGCTGTAAGGTCACACTTCAGTATCCCACATGTCATCCACAGAGCACACATGATATACCTCAGGGGTAGAGACCTATCATGGAGCTGTGCAACACTCTTCAACACATAACACAGTCATGTTAGGCAATACCCCCTATTGGGCACCTCACACACCCATGTACAAAGTGGCTGTGTAATTGTGAACATAGCCATGGCACTGCAGTTCAGGTACAGCATGCTAGGCAGTGGTCTGTCACACATTAGTAACCTTGAGTGACCACATTATGCATGATGATGATGGTTCATGGTACTACACCCTATCCAGTTACAGTGACCACAGTACTACACATAGCAGTCATTTCTTTGCACCTCAATGTTGTGTGTGTGTGCAAACATATGCACCTATACACAATATGCATATCATGTTGTGAGTGTGCTTACATATGCCAGTATACACAATATGCATAGCAGTCGCCATCTGTACAAAGTGACACATATATGTCCTGGAATGCTATTGGGTGTACAGGTCACATGACACACATTGGGTATGAGTGGTGTTTAATGTTGCAGTCGTGTAGCATGCCATGTCATGGCTGGCACCAACCTATCTGCAATATGTCCCACACTCACCATAACCACTGTACAATGGCCATGTCGAGCATTGGGATTCCATCACGTCTACATGCACCACTCATTCCGTGTGTGTACATAGCATGCATGTGCTACACCTGTGCCCACTATTATTTGCTATGGACACAGACACTGTAATCAGACATGGAAATCTATGTGTCACACAGATAACACATGCAGCCATGAGTGATGGTGCACAGGACATTGCAGAGCTGATAACACTTGCACAGCAATGTTGTGTCCATGTACACATTGTGTTCCAGGGTGTAGCCAATCACTGAACAACTACACACATGCATCAAAGCCATGTATACTGTTATTAACTAGGGCTGTCTACACTCGCACTGCATGGTCTTGAGCAACACATATTCTGCATGCTGACATGTGTGAGGTGACTGTTTGCCTTGTGATACTGTCACCTACCTTCACCCACTATTGAGTATGTGTTGGATTGCTGGTGTGTGTGTGTATCTGCTGTAGTGAGGAGTGTGTGTGTTCATGTGTTCATGTGCTCATGTGCTCATGTGTTCATGTGTTCCTGTGTTCATGTGCTCCTGTGTTCATGTGTGCATGTGTGCATGTGTTCATGTGTGCATGTGTTCATGTGTTCATATGTTCATGTGTCCATGTGTGCATGTGTTTATGTGTTCATGTGTTCGTGTGTTCATGTGTGCATGTGTGCATGTGTTCATGTGTTCATGTGTGCATGTGTTCATGTGTGCTAACATCATGTACAATTGTAAAGTGTGTTTCCTGTCTTCATCTCACAGGTGCTGAGGTTGGGTTGGCTGAATGCAGCAGGGAACCTGAAGTCACTGCCACAAATAGTGGAGATGATGAGACATGTATCGTGGCACAGGCAGGTTTGACAGGGTCTGTCATTGGTCTGCCAATTGACAGTACACAGCTTTCCACCCCATCTATGTGCACACTCATACTGACAATACACCCCTCATCACCAATGGCCTTAGCCGAGGGACAGCTTACAGTTGGCATTGACCAGGATAGTGTGGTATCCATGGCACTTGCATCCCCTCACAGCAGCCATACCCGGATTCCTGGAATGGTACCACATAGGCGGATGTCCAGGGGTTCTCGTGGGAGCACCGCTGGTCATTATGCCCCTGGCAGACATGCCCTCACAGGTCTTACAACCTCAAATATGTTCCGGGCTGTAATGCAGGCACAGGCGCGTATGGAACGGTACACCAGACAAGGACTAAGGGTGCATAGGGCCCATTACACCGCTATCAATGACAGTATCTGTGACCTTGCCGGTGCCATCCAGAATTACACCAAGATCATTGTTAGATATTGGGGGGAGACATTAGATGCCCTCCACAATGTGTTTTCCATGAGCCAGGACCATGCAGTATGGTTGAGCCATCGACACGGATGTATGCCAGCAACATCAATGGCTGGCAGTCATCACGGATGGCCCACAGATCACAGCCGCTCCCGTAGTGGCAGTACCAGCCCCAGCAATGCTGGGGCTGGCCTGTCAATTGACCGTCCTAGTAGACCACGTGCACGTGGCTCTGGCCAGTCCCAGCAGGGACATGCGTCCACTCAGCATACCTCTGCCTCTGATGATAGTACCCAGTCAGGGTTGGTACCCAATACTGTCCGTAGCATCCCTGCCAGGCACAGGTACCATGTCCGTGGCCAGAGACAATGATATGTACAGTCTGGCAGGTACAGTCTGTGGCTGTCCCACAACCTCCTGTATATGGCAGCCACATGGTGGTGCTGTGTGCATGCAGACACACACATTAACCAAACAACTAGGGCTCACACATACACATTACATCAACATTGGCCCATGCTGTACTGTTGTCCCTCACACACACACACACACACACACACACACACACACACACACACACACACACACACACACACACACACACATACATGTCGATTGGATGGGTCAATGTTGGACTCTACGCAAACCAATAACACACCCTGTGCATATGATGACACCTGTGCCACCTCCTGTCATCTATAACATTGATGCAGGAACAGGCTAACATGGTGCTGATGCACAGGGTGACATTATAGCAGTGTAGCAATATTAGCATGTTGTCAACAGGAAAGTGTAATGATATGCTTGTAGGTATATCTGAGCAGGCATGATGCATCAAAGGTATGATTGTCAATGTAGCATTGTTTACACCAGTGTTAAGTCTGAGTATGTATTGGCCGCCCTTGTGCCACTTGGTTGAAGTGTATAGTGTTGCCAGCATGTGTTAGTGAGTGGACAGTACGTGTGTGATGTGTGCAGTACAGATTAGCAGGTGTACATCTGTGAACATGGTGGGTGCACACTGTCTGCATGTACGTGCATAGTGGCCACATGGGACGTGTAACATACCCTGTATTACACATTGTTAACATCTCATAGTATCTCTCGATGGCCAGTATGCATTCTACTACAGATATGTTCTAACATAGGTACACGTGTGTGTATGACATGGTTTGACACTATGTTGTGGGTGATACTGTTAATATCTGTCAATGTTTTGCATTCTGGTAGTATACACATCCTCAACAGCACGACTATAACCAATCATTAGATGATGTCCTGACAACTGACACACAGATGTAGGGAACTCAGTAACAGTTGGATCCTTCTGGTACTATACTATAACAGTAACCAGTGGTATTGACCGCCACCCATTCCTGGGACCACACCTGTTTGGCATATAGCCCTCTTAGGTACATGCAAACGCACTAGGGATATGTCCATCCACATCTGTAAATGCATGCATTGGCCTCAATACATTCTCTGGATGGGACACATATCCTACACAAGGGTATCATACAGACAGATACCTGCTGTCCGACACATGCTGTATAGCTCTAAGCCAACTACAGCATAGTCATCCACATTTACTATACATACTATCCCGACAGTACCACATAGGTGGTAGCCCCGAACATGTATGTCGGGTACCAATGTGTACATACAGCTAAGTGTTATGTCATCTGTCCCTTGGTATCCACATATCCAGAGGTATTGTGGAGTCCCTCGGTGTATCACATAAGACATTAGGGGCCTGTATGCATATCCACAAGGCTGTTGTACACCTATAATGACTGTCCATTATTGCCAGATGTTGTTGTGTATGAACATGTCTGACATATACCCCAGGCATGTACCCTCACTCACACTACTCTATAGTAACTGTCATGAGTGTGTGTGGCACAGATGACCTTGGCCACAGATCACTACAGTGGCCGGCCTTGTCACATACATACATATGTGACCTACAATCTGAGAAGCAGTGGAACAATCTGTCAAAGGAAACAAATGTATTCATGTAGTATGCAGGCTTCACACCTATGTACTAATTGAGGTCACATGTACATATATTTATTTGCCACACAGATACCTGATGTGTGCAATGCACATGCTGTTTTAATCCTGATATGTCATACCATAGTAAAAGCAAAACCCACACCACATTGACCAACAGTGTCATACACGCACACTCAGCAATTGCAGGATTTAAACCCCTACCTAACTATGTTATGATACTAGTGAGATACGCATTAACATGATGCTCTATATGCTTTACTGGGTGTTTTGTTTTCTCCTGATATATTTGTAGTATGCTGACATCATCAGACTTTCCAAGGAGGAATGTACCTCTTTTAATGTGTTTTCTCAGTCTCCAAAAAGGGCACTCCTCTCAAAGGTATTAACACACACACACCCTGTCAGTGTTTGCAGGATTCAAACCCCTACCTATTTATGTTATGATACTAGAGAAATATGCATTAACACAACATGCTATATGCTTTACTGGGTGTTTTGTTTTCTCCTGCTATATTTGTAGGATGCTGACATCATCAGACTTTCCAAAGAGGAATGTACCTCTTTTGATGTGTTTTCCCAGTCTCCAAAGTGAGTACTCTTCTCAAAGGTATTCACACACCCCCACCCCTACACACACACTGTTTGCAGGATTCAAACATCTACCTAAGTATGTTATGATATTAGTGAGATACGCATTAACACAACGCGCTATATGCTTTACTGGGTGTTTTGTTTTCTCCTGCTATATTTGTAGTATGCTGACATCATCAGAATTTCCAAAGAGGAATGTACCTCTTTTAATGTGTTTTCCCAGTCCCCAAAAAGGGCACTACTCTCAAAGGTATTCACACACATACACTGTCAACATTTGCAGGATTCAAACCCCTACCTAACTATGTTATGATACTAGAGAGATACGCATTAACACGACGTGCTATATGCTTTACTGGGTGTATTTTTTTCTCCTGCTATATTTGTAGGATGCT
Source organism: Protopterus annectens (assembly GCF_019279795.1). Lineage (NCBI taxonomy): Eukaryota > Metazoa > Chordata > Ceratodontiformes > Protopteridae > Protopterus > Protopterus annectens. The sequence continues at coordinate 917,593,961 of NC_056726.1, forward strand.
GACATCATCAGACTGGACATGGTAATGTGTGTACACTTTCTTTTATGCAATCCCAGGAATGAACCATGTGGGTCAGCATGTGTTAACAGCTTGAGCAGGACCCCACAGTTCTTAGCTTGTGTGATCTATCTGTGGACAAATTGCCACTCCTTCATATGACAACACATGTTTATGCACAGATTGTTGATTTTGTGGATACGACGTGTCTGGGATGTTGATAAAGGGCTATTCAAAGTCTATGTGGGACATGTGTAGCTCCGTTCAGTGATGTATGTCCTGGGTGGCTGCCTTGCAAACAGTCTAGCATGTTTGGGACCATGATCTGCCCATGAACATACCACAGTTGGTAGAGTTGTATGTTTGTCAGCTTCCAATAGCTCTGTTTATGACTTCAATCATGATGGACTCCATGGCCTTGCAGATCAGACTTCATAGGCTTACTGAACTATACTTCCCATGGTGTATTGTGCACCAACACTTGTGGGGAGTGCCATATGTTGCTGTAACACATTCAACGGTTTCAGATCCTGTGGTGAGGGTGAGGCTCAACAGACTGTTCAGGTGCAGGGTCTGTTTGTTCTGTATTTCACTCATGACACATATAGGGAAACGATGTAATCCAATTGCTGCCATGCTTTTGCCTTTGGAGGGAGCTGTTTACCCATTCCCACATGTGATATCTTCTGGTATGATGATAGGGCCTTTCGTCAGTGGGAGGTGGGTATGTATATATGGGCCTGTGTGACAGGATGTCGGCATTGTCAGTCAGGTACAATTGGCCCTGACTCAGGATATATATGAGTGTACATTGCTATTTATGACATAGCTGAAGGAGGTGTCATGGTTCAGTCTGGACTCCTTCGCAGCTACTCTTTACAAAACACAGACAAACCTGAGCACTAAACCCCTGTTATACTCTTTTACACACTTAACACCCTACTGATCCTTTGTGATCAGTCAACAGAGTATGTCATCATAATATCCTGGCATGTCCTGGGGTCGGTTTCGTGTGTACTCTCCAGTCCAGCTGGTGAATATTGGAATTTTGACACAATGTCACAACTGCCTTATGTACAAAGACAACCCTCTCCTCCTCCCAAAAAAACTCAGATATATGTGAGAGATGCAACTATATATACATACAGGAGGCTGAGCTCTCTCGACCCATGACTGGCACAGTCTATCAGGTGGTGAAGGTAACCACACACACCACAAATCCAGTCTCAAATAGACCTATAGCGACAGCAATTAAACTACATTATCACACATAAACATCTCAGAGGCCCTAAATAAACTCTGCCTAAGCAGCAGAGACCTCCAAAGCAGACACACAAACAACTGCTACCCAACTACAATACCCACGTATCACATAGTTCACAAAGTCAGTGTGCCACACAGTCACTGCCCTTAGGGCTAAACAACACACCTAATACACTTGTAATAGGGGACACTTATTATCAGACACACTGACATCCCACTCACCAGGCCGAACAAGGGGATGGTCACTTTGAGCTGTCTGTCAGGTGCCAGGATCCACCACATAACACATGCACTCAGGTCACTCCAAAGCAAGTACAGAAATGGCTCCATCATTGTCCATGCTGGTGCGAATAACCTCAGACATTCCTCCCTGGACCACATGACATGATACATAGAGGAACTCTCTGATCATGTAGCCCAGGCCAGTATGATCCTGACCTTGTGTAGCATCTTACACTCACCAAGAATGATGTCACAGTACACAGACAAACTGATCACTTTTAACAGTTGGCTAACATATTAGTGTCATTCAAGGGGATCCAGTGTTTGTCAGCCTGTGGTGACATACTTGACATGCCATGTAGCTTCACTGTGGACAGCTTGCACCAGTCACCTTTGGACTTTCGAATACTGGCTAAGGCTCTTGCCACCCCCATAGTGCCTTTTTTAAGCGAGGCTCAAAAGACAAACCCACCTCCGTAGACATTACAGGGTAAAAGAAACTAAGGGTAATGCTGCTCAACACCAGATGTGTTACCCTCAAATTGTGCCCACTCAGGACTCTCCTCAGTATGGAGAATTGCGATATCTGTGCACTAACAGATGCCTGCTTCAGGCTCACAAATGCACACCAGCACTACCAGGTTATACTTCATACCATGCTTTCTGACCACAAGACTCGGAACGGCCAACACAAATAGGGGGAGTATCCATATACATTACAGATACACACACCTCCAGGTTAGTAGCACTGCATGAAGCATCGCAGACCATACATGTGCAACTAACAGTGTGCAAAACTGCCTTTCAGTTTGTAGCCTACTACAGACCACCCTCCCAAACTCAGGAACCACACTCGGCTTTCCTGGGAACACTGGAGAATATGAAGGTCTCCCCAAACACCATAATATTGGGTGACTTCAAATACCCAAACATTGACTGGGGATACTACTCAAGCCCCAACACCCTCGCCCAACAGTTGCTACTATTTGTAAACTCAAATGCTATGGCACAACCGGTCATCACACCCACAAGAGAGGAAAACATATTGGAACTGATCATTACCAACATGGGGACTCTATGCTCCACACCAGAGGTATACCCCTCATTGGTAAGGTCAAACCATACATTTATCTCACTGGACATCCATATCCTGTCCCCACACCCATCCTAGGTAATCTTGGTGAACTTCTCAAAAGCAAACATCACACTTCTCCAAACCAAGGTGGTATCCTTCAAAGACCCTGGGATAGTGGTAAATATGGCTCAGACCACTGAATCCCTTACAAACACATTCTATGGACACCTAGTGGGCTGCATGGATCATGCTATCCCAAATAACAACAAGACTCACTCCTCCAATGGCAGGGGACCTGTCTGTTGGACCCCGGCCATTAATAAGCTATACAACAAAAAGAGGAGGCTACTACATGATAAAGCACAATCCCATACAGGGAAGGCATCTGTGATCTGTACTAGCAGAAAGCTACAATCAGTCATGAATTCATCTAAGGCCTGCTTCTAACAGACAATTGCACCAGACACTTAGGACAATCGCAAGGCCTTCTTTAGTTATGTCAGGAACATGGTGGACACACACTGATATGCTGTGAGCTACTGCATACTGACTAAACATACCCTGAACCCACAGACCTTGCCAACATCCTGGCAAACAGGTTCAGTGCAGATGTCTCCCCCCATCCCCCCTAAGGAGCAACTGTCCATCCCAACAGAGTGTAACCTCCCTGACATTACAAATGAACAGATGAGTGCTGCCCTCCCCAAAGCAGACAACACAGCATCAATGGGACCAGACGGTGTCCCGGCCTGTGTCCTACATGAGCTTCATGATGAACGTAACCCTCACATTAAGTCACTGTTCAATATCAGAGTTACTACAGGATATGTACCCAAGGAATGGCGTACAGTGACAGTAGTCCCACTCCACAGAGGTGGTGCCACAACGGACCCCGGACAATATCGCCTATAAGCCTAACTAGCCTGTTCTGCAAAGCTATGGAGCGTATTGTCATGGAACTCATACACATAGACATTGGCAACCTACAGACACTGGGTACTACACATTTCAGCTTTGTTGTGGGCAGATCTTGCCTCTTGAACCTGTTTGTATTCTTTATACAGTTACCAGGTCCATAGACGTAGGGAAGGTTATCCACACAGCCTACCTGGACCTTGCAAAACCCTTCAACACAATACCCCACTCGGTCATTATACATAGGATTACCAGCGTCGATATCGACACATATCTCACAAGATGGATTGCTAACTGGATCAGGGATAGCACCCACATGGTCAGTATTGCAGGTGCCATGTCTGACTATACACCAGTTACACATGGCATCCCACAAGGCTCTGCCCTGGGACCTCTCTTGTTCAGTATATATTTGTCTGATGTACAGGCTAACACAGGATGAAATATGGCTGACCATGTTCGCAGATGACTGCAAACTGGGTGCCATAATCAACTCTCCAGCTGGTACATGCATACTCAAACAGGGTCTCACAGAGATGGATGACTGGTGCCAGAGCCGTGGCCTACAGCTAAATGCCATTAGATGCATAGTCATCCCCTTTGGGAATAACAACATGCCCACACATTACCACATAGGTGGTAATCCATTACATACGGTAGGAGTTGTTAGGGGTTTGGGGACACAACTTGTTCGTACTCTCGCCTTTGACAATCATATTGCCAAAGTGGTTAGACAGACCTTCTATATAGCCCACATTATCCCATATGGTTTCACATCTAGATCAAGTGAGGTCATTGTGCCCCTATACTCATCACGACCATGCTTGGTTACAATGCCCCATTTGGGATGTACCTTACCTGACACCTGCAGCAACTGTAATGGCCATAAAAGTTCCTCAACAATCAGATCTAGGGACTCACACAGATGTCCTGCACAGTTCAGATACAGTAACTCCATCTCTACTCAGTTGCTTACCGCCTACTCGGATGTGATGTGTGCCTGTTGTTTAAGGAAATGTCCAACCCAGAATTAATGGACGTGCTCCATCTCAGGATATCTGAATCCCTTGGAGCTACACACTCCAGGGAAATAAACCTCAGCACAGATGTTAATAGGACATGCTGGAGGGACAGATTCTTATCCCAGAGGCTCCACTCACTCCGGAATGTAATCCCAGTTTCGCATAGGCAGAGTCACCCACTGACCACCTATAGGAGACATCTTGACAAGTGGATAGGCGATCGTATGTTTACCCCTGGGATATCTTCTGGGTCCCTGCTAGACAGAGGCACAATAGACTAAATGTAAATGGGCTATCTTGTGTGACCTACTATTCACAGGCACAGTGTAGTAATCTAACAGGGTTGCGAAAGCCAAACACACTCTGGCTAGGCTTGTACATGCCCTAGGGCAGATAGCCTAGTATCAACCTCTGAACCTGTGATAATGTTCGGGATGCACCTTGTTTATTGATGATACTGATTGCAGGTTTTTTTATCTTCTTTGCTTTCTCACTTTCTATGAACAACTTTGGTATCTGCAGAACATATTTGATTATAGCAGGGTTCCACTATATTATATATGTGTCTGTTGTCATATAACTGTGTACACAGGGTGGATTGCTGAATAGTGAGAGGTTCCTGGGTTAACACATGCAACTGCCGGATATGTGTGGCCCACTGCTGTACTCAGACATGGTCTAAGTGTGTGAGCATGCCCAGTTCAGACTTTCAGTGTTTTGTTGCCTGACATTTGTCTCATTTATTCAAGTGTGTGAGCATGCCCAGTGTGACCTTTCAGTATGTTGCTGTCTGAGGTCCACTACATTTGTTGATGTGTGTGAACATGACCAATATTAACATTTATACTGTGTGTGTTGAAAGTCAGGTTCTATTCTTACTGCAGGCCTCACCTTTGTGTCATAACTTGACAGGGATTATGCTGTGCCTGCAGGGTTTCCATGAGATACTTTGCATAGACTTATCAACATTTCTTCATACAGGCTGACCACTGCAATACTGTCATGGTTTAGTGGTTCAGTACTATGACTATAGTGCACAGTATCCTGCGTTCTAGGCCTGTCACTGCTTTATATTTTCATACTGAGCAGACCAGACTGCTTAAAGGCCAGTAGAGCAAATATGAGCATGTTGGCTTTTGTTCAGCTATGCCCTACTTAGACCAAGCTTGTCCGACATTGCTCAACGTTAACCAACATTGCTGAATGCTGCCCAGTATTACTCAACATTGACCACAGTTGTGCTATTTGGTGTGTGCAATTTTGTTTACATATACTACATGGTGGTAAATGCTGTTTAGCACTGATTTATATTGCTTAACACGTGGCAATCATGCCTCAGGTGGTGCTGCAGGGCTGCCCATGTTGGATGCACATACTACACTCCCTATACATGTTTGAAAACAGGTAGTGTCAAGTTAGGCATCCCTTTTACTATATGTGCGAGTCAGAGAGAGGTATCATTTCCAGAGTTCCTACTGAGCCAGTGTATGTGCTATGCATTGCCTCTTTGCCAAGGCCAAAGCATACTGGGCACACCTCCTTCTGCCTACTGGGGCAGGCTCAGGTTGTTCCTCCTTCGAGTCACGCTCTGCCTGTGATGGCCTTGGCAATGGTGGGGGGCTGTTTGGCCCGGGCCTATGCTGGTTCTGCTGCAGCTGTTTTTGCAGGATCATATTATGTAGCATAGCACATACCATGACAATTTGGGTACATGTAGTTGGTGAGTACTGCAAGGCTCCACCAGATTTGTCCAGGCACCAGAACCATGACTTGAGCAGGCCAAACACACGCTTGATTACATTTCTTGTTTGTGCTTGTGCCTCATTATGGTGTTCCTGTTCAGGTGTGTGTGCATTTCTGATGGGTGCCATCAGCCACGGCTCCAGTGCATAGCCAGCATCCCCCACTAGGTGACCATGTGGGATGTCCCCATTGGCAAATGTCTGGTACAGCTGCGTCAGATGCCAGATATGGGAATCATGGTAGCTTCCTGGGCAGCCAGCACACACATTCAGTATTATGCCCTGGGCATCACACATGACCTGGCAGTTGATGGACAGGAAGCCCTTGCGGTTGAAGTAGACCCTACCCCGCTCACCGGCTGGTGCTGTGATGCGTATGTGCATGCAGTCTATTGCACCCACTACCTCAGGGTATTCTGCTATTTGCTGGAAGAGATGCATATTGCTGGCCAATACCTCACGGGAATTGGGGAAATATACATGATCACTGACATGTGCTGACATGGCAACCAGGAACTGGTGCAGTACCCTGGATGCTGAAGCCTGTGATATCCCCATCATATCAACAGTTGGTCTCTGGAAGGTACCTGTTGCTAATATTCTTAGGACAACACATACCTTGGTTTCCACTGGGATGGGTTCCCCTCTGTTGGTTCTGTGTGTCAGGTGTGGCCTGCACAGCTCAACAATTTGCTGCAAGAGGTCTCTGTCCACTCTATAGTGCTCCACTATCTCCAGCTCATGTATCCCCTGGTAGGTTACCCTGGGCCTGTACAATCTTCTCCGTCTCCTCACTGTGGGTTGTACAGCAGCATTTGCATTGTCACCACCCTCAGCATGTTGCATATGTCGCCTTATAACAGCAATGGCAGCCCCTAACTTTTCTTTGTCTCAATAAACATTTTTCAGTTTTCACTTCTATTAGCTTACTGCAGTGTTGCAGTGTCTCTTGAGAGAAACATAATGGAATGTTGTTTGCAGAGTTTTAAGTGCTGGGCTGGGCTGGACTAGTATACTGCCTGTGTAATTGCCTGATTCTTCCTACTATTTGTTGTGCTTCCTTTTTCCTTTCTGTTTCCTCAGGGGGGCAGCGCCACGCACACAAGCGCAAACACTCGCACAGTAGCTCACACCCGCCACACATGCTTACACTGACTAAAACTTGCTTATTCTTGTTAAAATGCGTGCACACTGGTGCAAACGCACTTACAACTCTTTAAACAGATGTATACATGCTTACTCCATCTTAAATGTGCGCACTCACACTTACACGTGCGCACACAGTCTTACTCGGGTTTACAGGTGCTCACCTGCGCGCATACACGCTCAGCAAGAAACTTTAGTGTTATCCACGGTATACACCTTTGATTTCTTGCCTTTACCTAGCCTACCTGTTGACACACCTCTTTCAATGATGTGTAAATGACAGCTGACACATGCCACTCTGCTCCAATGAGCTTCACTTCTTTCATACATACCCCCCTCGTGATGTCACCTATCCTCTACTCTGTTACTCCCCTTATCCTACTCCTACACTCCACTGACTGTGCTTATTTGCTATGTAAACTTGCAATTCACTATCCTAACTCTCATTTGCATAAGATTGCCTACTAATTCTTGGTTACATCTCTTAGACTGAGCTTCCCCCCTTAGCAACCTCTACTCGGTGGCCATGTTGTCTTCAGCCTGCCATTCCCTTGCATTGTAAATTCATATTAGCAATAAAATCCACATTTGTGGATCTTAATTATTGATTTTCTGTTTTTTAGGGCGCAGCGAGTTTGCGCGGCGCTGAGCTATGCTTAAACCCCGGAGATCGGGATGAAAAAAAAAGTTATTTTATTTTTATTTTGCATCACTGAACATTGACAATGGCTGTATTTTTGGCCATTGGCATGCTTCCTCATGTAAATGCATCGTTTTTTTGGAGCTGTCACGGCTCCGTTTTGCTATTTGCAGAACCATACTCAGTTGTGAACTGAGTACATTTCTGCAAATAACACTACTCCTACTCAGACAGGTTCGGGTTTCCTGGATCGCAAATTTACCTCATTTGCATAGCTTTCGCTTGCAATTGAGGTAATTTGCATATCCAAGCCCTGTCCATGTAGGACTCATTTTGAGAGCTCTGTTGCACGCCCCCACCGGCTGTTCCTGGATCGCTCGGCAGACATTTTGGCTGCATGGAGTCTTACTCTACTCTTAGACACCGTGCAAGCCTTCGTCAATCTGGCCCAATGAATTAATAGAAAAACTCACTAAAGTTTCACTGCCCTTAATTTTAATACCGGTACTAGGGAGACCATTTCATTTAATCCCGGGGGGGGGGGGTATATGCATTTAACCAAAACTGGCAAAGCAGCTCTCTGTATGCCAGCAGGGTTTCACGCTGTCCACCCCTTGGATTCTGATCAGCTTATTCAATCACCCAAAATGGAAATGAGTTAGACTTACAACATAATATAGGCTTATAAAGTGCATTCGTTATTAGCCACTCCTTAATATCATGATTATGCTAATTTATTCATGTTTTCAGGGCCCATTTGGTCCTTCCCATATAAAAAGAAAAATATTCTGAACAATAAGCTAAATCAAGTACTCCTTTTGACCAACAATTAAAATGGTGACTCTCCTGGAGTGTTTTCCACATGGTAGTTATGTTCAGAGACTCAAAATGAGATACGTAAGGGCACTGTTTGCACATTCCACACCTAAGTGTTGGAAATTCCATCGATGTTAGGATCATTAATCTTTCCTCTTTCCAAAATATTTTTAATTTTTTCTCTCCTTTTGTATGTGAACAAAGGGAGTTTAGAGAAGCAGTGTAAAGTGTTCAGCATTTGTGAAAAAATATTCCAATATTTTAGCATAATTCCCTGTATATCCCTAGAATGTTGACTGTATTTTAAAACAAATTCCCTGTTATAATCATTATGTACGTTACATTAACTGATTCCTCTGGGGCAACATTGTTATCATTGTTTGTCCCAAGTAAAGGGGTAAATTTGATCCTCCATCCATCAAGAACCTCATTCGACACTTCAAGTACTAAGGTGACAGGGTAACCATGCTGTACAAATAAACTATTTAATTCTAAGCACCTCCACAATAAAGTCAATATACTTAGATGTCATCCTTGTCACCCTGACTAGTTGCTGTTTATTAATTATTCTGTTTTGGTGTGGTGGGTGATCTCTCAGACAGTGTAGGTAAGAATTAGAAAAATTTTCTTTCCTATAGATCTTGGACATACATTTCCTATCATCAAATTCCTTTTGAATACTAAAATCCAAATAATTCAATATGAAAGTAGTTAGTAAATTAAAAAAAAAGTCTATACCATTGTTGGTATATTCCATAAATTCCTCTAAAAGTTCACCTGTACTATTCCAAATCAGAAAGATGTCATACAGGATTCTTAAGTATAGGAGCATATGTTTATAGCATTTAGATTTAAAAATATTATGTTGTTCCCAGAAATATAAAATAATTTTGGCAAACAACAGGGCGCACACTGCAACCATGGCTACTCCATTTATCTGCTTATGCATTTCACCCTCAAAAAGTTGTTTGTTAAAACCAACTCCATATTTTCAACCACCAGCCTAATGTACCCCACAGTCAAACTTTCCCTTTCCACAAGGACATTCTCAAACCATAACATCCATGTGGAGTGGGGTATAACTGATAAACAAATCAACTATATCAATCATAACAAACAGGGAAGAGGGTTTAAGCATATCTTCAATTAGTTTAGTAAGAAAATCCCAAGAATCTAGTAGAATATGCTTGTGTTTTTTAGAAAGAACTTCATCTTCCATTCCACCCATGTAGCTGGAGATAGGTTTTTGAGCCTGCTGTGGTTACTATTGGCCTTTAGGGAGGAATTTTTGATATTGCAGAAATGGACAGGATAACAGGATTGGTTTATTTCATAAAACATGTAAAGTGTTATTACACCTTGCAAAAGGTTATCTTTCAGCATCAGGTCTATATTCCTACAGGCCATATTAACCTCATACTTTGGATCCTGGATGTATCTAAGATTACAGTGTAATAGCTGGAACATTCTAGCCGAATAATCCTAAGGATACATTCTAACCACTCCTTCAACCTTATCAGGCTTCATAACTCTGATGTTTTTATTTTAACTAATTTTCTGTAATAACTTGTATTCTTTCTTACTCAAATTAAAAACCTTCTCTTTGTTTTTTATGCATTGCCTAATTTCTCCCTCCACCAGTGCTTCAAAATTTTGCAGTATGGGGTGTGGAGGGGGTTAAACACACTTTTCTTGTGCATAATAACCCTTGTATTGACAGACATGTTACTGTTGTATAAAACCTGCAGGTTCAGTTTTTGCCCAGATAATTTTAAATCTATTAGTGTATCACTAATGTGATAAGTGTCTCCAGTAGGTCTATGAATGAGCTATGGATTTCGTGGTTCATAGAGGGTGACTTGTAACTTGTTAGGATATGATATGATATGATATGATATGATATGATATGATATGGTATGATATGATATAGTATCATATGAGAAACTCCAGCATATCATCCTGTTTAACCAAACTTGAAGTGCATTTATTGTTTATATGGATCGAGATTAGATTAGACTCCTTCACCTTTTGTCCCGTCTGTGCAGTTAATGGTCTGTGTGGAAGGCATTGAAACCTTGCACTGCTGGGGTATTTCTATGGCTTTAGACCATGTTTTGGTAACTGTACACATGTTTACATTGCCCAGGGTGAAGAGAGCTTGCAGTGAGTGGAGTTTCTTTTTTAATCCCCTGGCTCTGAGCACTAACACCTTGAGGCTTCCTTGGGTTGCGTTTGCTATGTCAGAAGGTTTGTCAATTTTGGCATTGCCTAAAAAGGCTCTATGTGAGAGGATAAAATCCAATATTTGGAAGCCTAGGGCAGGACAGGTGCAAGTCATACTTGGCAAAACAATGTGACTTGTTCTCCATGTTTTTTCATGCAAACAAACATTAGATTCATCAAGAATGACATCAGAAGTCAAGCCAGTTATTGAAATTGATCATCTTTTGTTCATACTGTGCCAGCATCCTTGGTGAAGATAGAATGCTGCTCAATACCAGGCACATACCAGTCTGAGAGATCAATAATGTCTGTCTTTGTATAGTCTAGGGAGGTGTGTCTCAAGTCATTTACAACAAAATTAATTATGATTGAATCATACAGGTACCAGTGATGCAATTACTTGGCAAATCCTGGCTTCATATAGATAACTAACCATTATCTTCTTGTTCAGCCTGCTGAGTAGGTCTTCAGTGTGTCATACAATCCAGTTTCCTATTACTAGAGTCCTGGCTATTATGTCTGTTGCCTTATGGGCTTTGTATTTGGGACTCCCCTAATTATGCTATATTTCAGTGTTGCTTTTAATGATTGTTTTTGAATTTGCTGAGGACAGGTTTTGCAGCTGAAAAGTTTAGGTCTTTGGGTTTTGGAAAGATTGCATTTAAATGCCACAACATAAGTTGGTCTATGTGTATAGTGCACTCTATGTGTGGTGAGTGAAGTGTATGTGATTTTGACAATCTTGTTTATATTATGTGTGCTTGCACATGAGATTTTGCCCTCCAGTGACACTATGTGTGTGTATATCTCCTCCACACTGTATGAGGCTATTAAGATAAATCATTTGTAGCCTAGCCATAGGATCCCAGTTTGTCAGTACCTTACAAAATAATTAAGTGCTACCTAATTTCACCTTCTTTCAGTGGGGATATAATATATACAGTTCACTGATAAACACTACTAAATATAGGACAATTGCAAGCTGCCAAAAACGGTTTACTATCATTATTGCAAAAGGCAAAACATTTGCTATTCGCAATAATGAAAATAAACACCAAAACCCAACTCTTCACTCCTACACAATGTTGGCCCAAATGATCGACACATTTGAGTCGACATTGTCACTGAAAACATCACGTGATGATGTAAATCAAACTCCTACATGACAAATCACGTTTTAACAGGGGGGTAAGCCAGTTTGCACCCCCCTGTGGGGGGCTGCGCCTCCCACATACCCTACTACTAATATATTCCAACTCCGAGATCGCACTACAGTGGGGATATGGATGAATTTCCACTCCCCACTGTACCGCGATCTCTGTACATATAGTCAAACACACTTATTCAAATGCATTACTGCATTCACCTAAGTGTCTTCGACTATCCCATACACTTTTCATCTTGTGTTCGACATTCTGATTTTCGGCAGCATACATGCCAACAGAATGTAGTTCACACAAATGATAGTAAATTGTCAACAACAATAAGAATGACAATTAACGAGATGTACAATATTTTATGTGTTTTGCCTAAATTTGTATACCAGTCATCCTCTTTCTATGGTGCTTATGAACCAGAAAATAAAATGATAGTATTATGGCATAATTCGGTTTTCCATTTTGTCATTAGTCTGGTAGTGCAGAGGACTAAGGATATGAGTTATTGACAAGTTGCTTCCTGTAGACCAGGTTACAGGGTTTGATTCCTTCTAGTTTCACTTGTCCCCTATGTGACTCTAAGCAGGCCAATTAACCAGACAGTGCTTCCAGGTCACCCCTGAAAGGGGACACTTGTCCAGTGGAGTAGCCTAATTAAAAAATCAAAAGCAATGTTGTTTGTTAAGCTGGTAGAATTTAATAGAGCATGTAACTAAACAATTGTACCATCTCAGTGAAGATCATGGAGTCACTCCCCGCCACCACCACCACAAACATTTACATGACATTCTGCTTTCTAGACCTGGCACCCCAAGAAAATATTTTTGTATTTTGATTGAATAAAAGCTTCACAAAAAAGTTCTAAGATTGGAATTGTCTGGCTCTAAGTAGTTCAAAATGTGAAATATTTCAACATTCTTTAAAAAAAATGCAAAATTTTGAAAGTTATTGTCTTGCAGGTAAGGCCCTTGAAGTTCCTGTTATAGCATTGACCAAGATACTGAATCTTGGTCACCTTGATATAATAACAAACATATATATTTTTTTGCTTGTGTGGTTGGGATGGTTTGCTCCAAGAACACTCTAATAGTAAGTATACTGTTTTGAAGCAGGTATTAAACTAGTGGTAGTCATCAATGCAATTTAAGCTTTTAATAGTTCTGAAGTAAAATATGAGTTAATCTGCAATCATCTTTTCTTAATTTTCAGTAATAATATATTTTTTGTGACTACAGTAGTGGTGTGTATCCCACTATTAGTTGCAAAGGATATCTAAATATTTCAGACTTCTTTTTGAAAGAGGATAAAGGCTGTTTTAAACTAGTTTTTAGAGTCTACATTTATTTTTATTTTTTATTTATTTTATTTTATTTTACATTTGTTAACCGGGAAAGTCCGACTGGACACATATCCATTTTCAGCGGAGGCCTGGGTAGAAAAGCTCCAATAGCATGTCATAAAGAAATTACACAATAATATCATACAGATATATAGGTTCCATAGAAACATAAGTTATGTATAGATTAACAATTCCTTTAGTAAAGTCAGCATACAGCATTCTAGTAGTAGGGTTTATATAGAATATAAAATATAAAAACAAGAAACTTTTTTTTTTGTCTTTCTAAATTATGAGTAGTCTCAATATTTTGTTACAGACATAACCACTGATTATTAAGCTTTACAGTGAAAGGGATTAGGGGACCTTTAGTAGAATCCTTGAACATGGTATTGGTGCAAATTAACCTAGGGAGTAGCATGAACAAAGCCAATTGTTTGAGAAGTGGGTTCTCAGGAGTTTCTTAAATTGAATAGTGGAGGTAGTGGAGGTTATTTGACTAGGTGGTGAGTTCCAGATTTTGGCAATAGTGCAGGCAAAGAGAGATTTGCCAGCATCATTTTTGTGTCTGATAATGCTTATTAGGTTCTGAGAACTAGATCGTAAGGCTCTGGTAGGGATGTGGGGGTTAAATACATTTTGAAGTGCAGGGTTTTTTTCTGGAAGGTAGAAGAGATTATGCACTATTGTAAGTTGATTAAACAGAAGTAGATGAGGTAGCTTGAGCCAATTGAGTTGGTTAATGGCGAGATAGTGGTGGGATTTGTATGAGGTTTCAGTAGCAAACTTGGCTATTTTGTTATAACAATATTCCATTTTGTTCAGATCACTCTGGCGGAGATTAGTAAGGATGGGAGAGGCATAGAGAATAATGGATAAGAGTTGAGCTCTTGCAATAGTAGCTTTGGTTTGTTTAGTTATGAAGTGTTTGTTCCTATAGAGAAGTCCTAGTTTTTTATTAACTTTCTTAATGGTTTGTGCTATATGGATGTCAAATTTGAGGTTATTGTCTATTTCTACACCTAAGAGTTTAGTGTGTACAGTTGGAGTGATTTGAATGTTATCTTTGGAGTGAATGGTGAAAGCATTGTTGGGGGGGGGGGGGGCAGTCCAGGTTTCGTTTTAATAAATTGTGAAAATTCTTGGTTGTGGAGTCCATGAATGCAGATTCTCAAAAAGCAGAAGTCTTTGTAGGATTACTTCCATCTGAGACGCTGTGGTAACTGTGGTAACTGCTGCAGCCTAGCTTATTGGCGGTGTGTTGGTAGATCGTATTCCTGACTCATTTGGCGTATAGCGTTGTTTACGCCATCTACATTTTTCTTAACAGTTACGCTTGTGTTTCTCTAAATGATAGTAATGCTATGGTGGTGCTGTGGGATGGTCTAAAGCCATGCTGAGTTTTGGAGATTAAGTTGTTTTGTAAGAGGTACAGAAGTAATTGGGAATGTACAACTCTCTCTAATATCTTAGATAGAGGTGAGAGTATTGCAATTGGGCAGTAGTTGGTGAGTTCTAAGGAGTTGCCCCCTTTGTGCAGTGGAATAATGTGTGATGCAAGTGACCTGTTTATGGGATGGACACAGGATAGGTATGGTGTCTGCTGCTATCTGAAGGAATTCAGCTGGTAGGGTGTCAGCAGCTAGTGTGGTTGGTTTGAGTTTCTTAAGGAGCTTTGAAATAATTTTAGTGGGTACAGGATGTAGGGAAAAGTTGGCGGTATTGTTTTGAGTGGTAGGGTGGGTTTTGCTAGCACCTGGTATAGGGCTGCTAGTGGTATTGAGGGCATTGGTAAGGGTTTGGACTGTTTCAGTAAAGAACTTGTTAAATTGTGTGGGAATGTTGTCATGGTTGTTTGGTAGTACTGGGGTTGGGGTGGTGGCTTTACCTGAGAGGATTATGCCATTTATTATAGCCCAAAATTTCTTAGGGTTGTTGGCATATTTTTCCTGCATGTTTTTATAGTAGTTACCTTTGTCTAGTTTGATTTGTTTTTTGTCTTTGTTTCGAAGTTCTTGGTAGGTTTGCCTCAGATTACTGGCCTTGTTCTTTTGATATTGACTCCAGGCCAGATCCCTCTCCTTCATTGTAGTCTAAGTATCTTTAATTAGCCATGGAGCATAGTTAACTTTTAGTCTTATAGTTCTGGAGGGGGCATGATAGTTTAGGAATTGCAGGAAAGTGGAGTTAAAGTACTGTACGACATCATCTAGAGATAGTAATTTTAGGGGTGTCCAATTACAGCTTTGTAGTGAATTGATGAAGTCAGTTATTTTAAAGGTCTTTTTGTTACGTATTACTCTGAGGTTGGGTTGGTTTATGTAATGGGGTCTGTTCTGAATTAGGTAGGTTGGTTGATGATCACTTAGACTGTCAGGTAGACAGCCAGAGTGCCATGCTAGAGTGGGGTCAGGTAACAGAATCCAGTCTAAAATGGATTTGCGTTTTGAGGTTTTGTCTGTTCTGGTTGCAGTGGATATAATTTGAGTAAATCTATGGAGGTTAATGTGGGTAGCTGGAGTGTGGCTAGAGCAGTTCAGCCAGTCAATATTAAAGTCACCTAATAGTACAGTTTCTTGTGGCATGGAGTTTGAGATCCAGTTTAGGAGGTTTTCCATTATAGTAGTGTTATTGCCTGGTGGAATGTAGCCACCTGCAATAATGATATGTTTGAGTTTAGTTTTAATTTGGCAAGGATTAGTTCAACATCTTTGATGTCTTGGGTTTTATAATCAATTTGTTCAATGGTGAGATGATTTTTGAACAATATCGCTATGCCACCTTCCTTTTTCTCTACTCTATCTCTGCATATTATGTTATAGCCAGTGGCTATAATCTTATTATTATGGTGTTCTGGTTTAAGCCATGTTTCAGTTAGCACTGCTATTTCTGGTTTTATATAAAGCTAAAAGGGCATGAAAGTCTTGTATTTTGTTAAGTATACTTCTTGCATTTATGTTAATGAAGAGGAGAGAGGAGGTAGGTCTATAGTATAGGGGGTTTGGCTGATTAGAGTCTGTGTATGGTGTTGTGGTGGTCCCTGGATTAGGGTGAATTTCACCACAGCAAATTAGTTTGTGGAGTAGGTGAAGATACGGTTTAGTTAGTTTGTGTAGTAATTTAGTATGTCTTAATGAGGAGTGAGTGTTAATTCTGACTGACAGTTTGAAGTGGGAGTAAGAGACTGATCTAGAGGAGGTGAGGTCTAGTGGTGTTACAAAGTTTCAGGGCAGTGGATAGAGGTTTGATTTGCCATTGTGAGGGGGTACTGATATGTAGCTGAGTGTGGTAAGAGAAGAGGTAGGAGAGCAGGAGAAATGTGATGATAGTACATAGGTAGAGTAGTGCTTTTATTAAGTGGGACTGTTGTTTATAGTTCATCATGTCTGGTGAAGAGTGTTTAAGGGTAGTAACTTAAAGTAAGTGGGTTTGATATATTAATAATGAGTGATAGTAAGGGTGTGGCGAAGGGTGTTGGTTTGTAAGTGATATGTGTGGTGTGAAACTCTAATTGGGTGGGAGGGAACTGATAAAGGGTGTGGTGTATAACTATGAATGTAATTAATATGGGGTGGGTGGGAATGGGGGTAGGGTAGGGGAGTGGAGTTAGTGTAGCGAATGGAACGGGGCAGAGCCAGTAGTCCAAGTAGTTCAAACAAAATAGTCAGTATATCAGAGATGTGTTGTGTAATTCAGGGAGCTGGAGTGTGGGCAGGATGGGTAGTAAGAGGCAAAGGTGCACTCTAGATTATAGAGGAAAAGGAGTGCAGTATAACTAAGAAGGTAACAGATATATGGGGTGGTGATGCCTGCCGCTAACATGTGATGCAGTGTTTGACCAAACTAAAGTCAATCAGCTGTCCTTAAGGGAGTACACTATGTAAAGTACACTAAACCAAGAAGGTTAGCATACAGTCACTACTTTCAGGCTATGGTTCTCTCAAACTTTTTTGCTGGGTCCACAGTATTTTCTGGGCGATTCTTCTTAACTGATGTAGGTATTTGATGGGAGGGGGAAACCCTTAAATAATGGCTATGAATGGTCTGGAGGAGGGAAAGAGATAGTTAGTACTCAGAGTGTTTGCATACAGGCTAGAACAGGCTTTTTGTTCAAATTTTGCTTTCTTTTTCTTTTTGTTTTTGCACTACTACCATAGGTATACAAGGTTCTAGCACAGCAAGTTGGTCATTCAGGTGTTATATTTAAGGAGCTTTACCTTATAAACAGCAAAAAAAAAACAGTTCAGATGGTGTTCACTTATTTTATTTAAACAGTGCAGTCATCAAACAGCAAGACCAATTTAGAAACTGCAAGGCCCAAAATATGTATAAATATCAATGAAACAGTAAACCAAGTGGAGCTATGGTATCTGAGAGTACATTAAAATGTCTCAGTACAATGACAGGAGGCTGGATATGTCTCCAACTCTGTTTACCCCTGCAGGTCAAGCAGAATCTTAATTTGCAGTTATTTAGTCCGGTAACCCAAGCCAAATGTTGTCCACACAAAAAGTGGGTTACAAGGACTTAACTATCAAGGTTTATCTAATAAGTATATGATGTATTCATCAACATTCTACCTAATCATAGCATTAATAAGCTATATCCAAAGCAAGCGGGAGTTGCTATGCTATATTATAGACAGCCTTTGCTGTAAACATTAAGCGTTTTAAGCAGACAGTGAATTACCACTTTAATGGCTGACAAATAGATATACTAGTGTGGCTATTATGTATACACTTGGATGTTAAGTAAGCCAGTATCCAGAAATAATCAGGCTAATTCAATTATATATCAGACAGCATACAGCACGCAATGTTGTTTAACTAAAGGAGCTGTTGTGCGCTTGCCTTTACTGTTCCTAAATTATAAGGCAATGCACTTGGATGGTATGTAGGCCAGTAATTAGTCCAATTCAAGTATGTAACAGCCAGCATATAGCATGTAATGCTGTTTAACTAATTAAAGGAGCTAGTATACGCTTGCCTGTACTGTTTCTAAAAGATAAGGCAATAATCAGGCTAGTTCAAGTATTTAACATACAGCATACAGCACGTAATGCTGATAAACTAAATATAGGAGCTAGTGTACGCTTGAATTTACTATTTCTAAAAGATAAGGCAATGCAGACAACTTACAGCCGTGACATAGTTATTTAACACTTCTACAATGTACAGTTGCACTCGTGGTTTCCTCTTGCCTGTGGGTTAATTCACGAAGCAGAGTTAACTCTAAAAAACATTGTACAGTTCCTTAAACATGAATTTACTTCATCAGATACTATTACATGTACAGAAATAAAAAATAGCAGTAGAATTCCTTACCACTAACACTCTAGCAAGCACAACGGCAGCAGCATCTACGGGGAGGCTAGGACAGTTTGAAAATGGTGCCTCAGCAACAGGGTTCCCTAAGTAAACTTCCTTGGAAGGAAGGGTGTAAGAGGGAGGAGCCAGGAGAGATGGACTTCCTTAGAAGGAAGGATGTAAGGGGGAGAGGACAGGAGAGCTGGACAGGAGGTACAGGAATGTTGCAGATGGAAGGGGGAGGGATTAAGACCTAGAACCAGTAGTCCAAGACACTGGAGAGTTTGGAAGACTATCAGTGTTATGTGAAAGAGAGCCTATTACTGCAATATGCATCCTATATGGGTGGAAGGTAGTTATGTGGCAGTTAAGTAACGTTAGACTAAATTCAAACAAAATAGTCAGTATATCAGAGATGTGTTGTATAATTCAGGGAGCTGGAGTGTGGGCAGAATGGGTAGGAAGAGGCAAAGGTGCACTCTAGATTATAGAGGAAAAGGAGTGCAGTATAACTAAGAAGGTAACAGATATATGGGGGGGGTGATGCCTGCCGCTAATCTGTGATGCACCACACTAAAGTCAGTCAGCTATACACTAAACCAAGAAAGTTAACATACATTCACTATTTTCAAGCTATGGTTCTCTCAAACTTCTTTGCTGGGTCCACAATATTTTCTGGGTGATTCTTCTTAACTGATGTAGGTATTTGATGGGAGGGGAAACCCTTAAATAATGGCTATGAATGGTATTCACTACTTTCAGGCTATGGTTCTCTCAAACTTCTTTGCTGAGTCCACAGTATTTTCTGGGTGATTCTTCTTAACTGATGTAGGTATTTGATGGGAGGGGGGAACCCTTAAATAATGGCTAGGAATGGTATTCACTACTTTCAGGCTATGGTTCTCTCAAACTTCTTTGCTGGGTCCACAGTATTTTCTGGGTGATTCATCTTAACTGATGTAGGTATTTGATGGGGGGGCCCTTAAATAATGGCTATGAATGGTATTCACTACTTTCAGGCTATGGTTCTCGCAAACTTCTTTGCTGGGTCCACAGTATTTTCTGGGTGATTCTTCTTAACTGATGTAGGTATTTGATGGGAGGGGGGGAACCCTTAAATAATGGCTAGGAATGGTATTCCCTACTTTCAGGCTATGGCTCTCTCAAAGTTCTTTGCTGGGTCCACAGTATTGTCTGGGTGATTCTTCTTAACTGATGTAGGTATTTGATGGGGGGACCCTTAAATAATGGCTATGAATGATATTCACTACTTTCAGGCTATGGTTCTCTCATACTTCTTTGCTGGGTCCACAGTATTTTCTGGGCGATTCTTCTTAACTGATGTAGGTATTTGATGGGAGGGGGGAACCCTTAAATAATGGCTGTAAATGGTATTCACTACTTTCAGGCTATGGTTCTCTCATACTTGTGTAAAAACGTAAAATAAAGACTAAAAAACAAACAAAAGTGAAAAACGGCAAACAAATTAGTTATAGGGCTGATTTTTGGTGTTTAAGTTGTCTTTAATGATGTTGACTGAGTGGTTGTATATGTATATGTTTTTAAACCCATTGGCACTTTAAATTTGAAACTGCGTAGAATTAAACCAATTGAATTAATTGCTAATCGCTAATGGGGTAAATCTGTTAAGGTTAATTTATATAAGTAAGAAGCTTTACTATGCAATTCTTGTCTGATGAAGGTTGGGTATTAGCCCATCTGAAAGCGCTTACAATAAACTGTTTTTTGTTTTATGAAGTGGTTTGTGCTTCATTGCAGTTTGCCATTTTTCACTTTTGTTTGTTTTTTAGTGTTTATTTTAAGTTTTTACACAGTTTATGATGTCAAGTGAAAACGGAGCTTCTGCACAGCATAATTGGGCCACTTCGCAGCTTCTGTTTAACCAAGAGGATAATTCCAGCATGAGTGCCACTCAGAATTCTTCAGAGGCGAATGCCTTAGGCAACTTAACTATGTTAGTTAACCTTCTGCTCGGACGAGTTGAAGCCTTGTCACAGAAGGTGGAACTAGACGGAAGGCGGAACTCTGGACAACATCAATCTAATGCAGGAAGGGATGTAATCAACGTCACAACTTCCACCGGAGCTACAGGGTTGCAACAACTGCCACCAGATGTTAATGGCGTTCATATGGCACCAACACATATGAAAGCAAATGGAGAGGGGGTCATTGCGTGACCAGGCAATAATTTACAACAAGCATCTGTTAATAATAGTGCTACAATTCCCTCAATGGCTAACTTTTTAAACAACAAGGATTTTTTTGTTATTAATTCAAACCCGGATGGTGCGGATATGAATGCTGAGGACCGGGTGAGTACCTTTACTGAAAGACTCAACTCATTTGATAGCAAGCTCTTTAAATGTAGAAAATTGCAATTAGAGGTTGCATATCTCCAAGAATGTATTACCAAGAAGGTAATAACGAAAGGGTTACACCAGTGGCGTTACCCTGTTGGACTTGTAGAGAATTCTACATTCCATCAAGAGCTACTGGCTATGTTCGTTTGGCAAGGGTTTGATTTTTACTTTCTTTAATTAATTACTATAATGCCAAAATTGTGAGCTTGAAAGAGGAGTTGGAAGTGCTTGAACATAGCATAGACATGGAATTTACAAGATATAAATATGACTATGCAATAATTTTTACCAGTATAGAGGCTACTACACATAAGCTATTAATAAACAAAAAAAGAAAGATTGATAGAGACTTAAAGGATTATGCAAATAAGAAAGCCTACCCCCTCCCCCTTGGTTAATCACAATCTATTAAGCAATAAAGTTGATAATAACAGGGTGGCCCAAACGAATGTCACTGAGGACATTAGTGACTCGGAATCCTCACAGGTGCGAACGAGTGAGCGAATTAGGACTAATACTAATAGTATAAATGGACAAGGAGAAAATCAACAACAAGGGGAGAGCCCAAATAACATGTAGGGTGACCAGGGTTTTCAGAGGGTAGGCAACAGGAGAAACAACAATAATCAGACAAACAACAGGAAATAATGGCAGAGGAGAAATCAAAGGAATCAACGGAAGAGGTGACATAACAAACATTAGAAGGACCAAGAGTACTTATGAGTCAACAATGGGACTTTAAAATATATAAACATACTGTCCTGACAATTGACCAACCGTTGACTGAGTTTTTCTCCAAAGGTCTGTCCTTTGTTCCTGATAAAAAGGCAGATTTGGTTAAAACAATAATTGATCTTAAGTTATTTGTACACAAGTTGAATTTAACCTATAGCATGGGTAACAGTTCCACACTTTTTAATAAACAGAGGGTGTCTAGTGTCTTTAATCTACCACTATATGGTGTACTAAATGTGTTTGAAAGGATGTGTGAAACTGACCTGAGGTCAAGGCTGGACTCCTCTACACATGACAGAACTGCAAATTTAAACATTTCTAAAAATGAATTAGACTTCATCTCCCTTCTCAACCAATGTAAGGTCATGAAACCAGATAAGGGAGGAGGTCTAGTATTTATGGATGAATACCAATATGAGAACAAAATGTTTAATTATTTCCAGTCTGGAGAATAAACAAATGCCAATGTAAATGAGGTCAACTTGGCATATAAAAGCATTAGGGGCTTTGGATGACTTGTTCATGGAGGGCAGTATAGATATTGATACCTTTCAATATCTAACTATGCCTGCCCCAAGAATTCCAGCCATATTTGGCTCTCCAAAACTGCACAAAAGTTTGGTGGACCCACCTTTAAGGCCAATTGTGGATGGAAGAGGTCCCATCACTTATTATTATCAGTTATTTTACATTAAGAAGGTTCGGGGTCTGCACTCTTGTGGGAGGAGAGGCTGGACTCTGCCCTTCTGAGCTGGGAATTTCTGGTTAAAGGCTTATAGTGCCTGCATATTTGAACTGTTTCTTACTGAAATTGGTACACCTTGTTTGCTGTAGCATAGACAAGATTCAGGCCTGCGGAATATAGCTTTGTTTGTATGCTTGTTGTTTGTTTGCTTGTTATTTCCCTGAAATGCTAATTCCACCTAAAATGCGGCTTTTCAGCACTTCTGTGGATCCCTAGTGATATCTGCATTGCTTACTGTACTTATTTCCTTGTTTCACTTGAAAGAAAGTTACTGTTTGTCGTTTTTGCATTTAAGTTACCTGTAACACATTGCATTTAAGTTACCTGGCACTTGCTCACTAAAGCAATTATATAAGTCAGCACTAAAAAATTAAAAGCATTACACCCTCACAAACTCCCTTTGAGTACCTTGTTCCCCATTGGCCCTTTTTTTCAATTATAAAGGAATTCCCAATACTATACTAGCATGTCCAAAGGTCAATTGTCAATCTCCTCTCTGGTCCAGCTGGTGAATCTGGGAATCCTGAGGCAATGTTACAACTGCCTCATGTACACAGACAACCATCTCCTCCCAACAAATTCCAACACATGTGAGAGATGCAACCATATAGCCAAACTGGAGGCTAAGCTCTTTCAACTCAGTACTGGTGTAACCAGTCAGGAGGAGAAGGAAACCACACTCACTACAATTCCAGTCTCACACAAACCTACCACGACAGAAAACCAAACACATAAACACACAAAAACATACTCGGAGGCTCTAAATAAAAATCTGCCTAAGCAGCAGAGACCTCCAAAGCAGACACCCAAGCAAACGCTACCCCAAAACAAAACACGTGCAACACATAGCTCACAAAGCCAGTGTGCCAAACAGTCACAGCCCTTAAGGCTAAACAACACACCTAATACACTTGTAATAGGTGACTCTATCGTCAGGCACACTGACGTCCCGCTCACCAGGCTGAACAAGGAGAAGGTCACGGTGAGCTGCCTGTCGGGCACTAGGATCCGCCACATAACACAAGCACTCAGGTCACTCCAAGGCAAGTACAAATATGACTCAGTCATTGTCCATGCTGGTGTGAATGACCTGAGACATACCTCCCTGGACTACATGAAAAGAGACATAGAGGAGCTCTCTGAGCATGTAGCCCAGGCTGGTATGACCCTGACCTTGAGTAGCATCTTACCCTCACCATGCATGATGTCACAATATGAAGACAAGATGATCAATTTCAACAATTGGCTTAAGTATTGGTGTCATTCAAAGGGGATCCAATGCCTGTCAGCCTGGGATGACATGCTCGACAAGCCACGATGCTTCGCTAGAGACGGCTTGCACCTGTCACCCCTGGGCTTTCGGATATTGGCAAAGGCTCTTGCTTCCCCCCCATAGTGCCTTCTTTAGGCAAGGCTCAAAAGACAAATCCACCTCCATAGGCATCACAAGGGATAAAAAACTAAGAGTAATGCTACTCAATGCCAAAAGTCTAAACCTCAAGATGCATGCACTCGAAACTCTCCTTAGCATGGAGAACATTGATATCTGTGCAGTAACAGAAACCTGGTTCAAGGCTCCCAAGAGCACTGCAGCACTACCAGGTTATACCTCATACCATGCTTTTCGGCCCCAAAACTTGGACCGAACCACAAAAGGAGGGGGAATATCAATATTCGTCAAAGATACCCACACCTCCATGTTGGTGGCACAGCACGAAGCATCAGAGACTGTCCATGTGCAGCTAACAGTGGGTAAAACTGCCTTCCAGTTTATAGCCTGCTACAGACCACCCTCCCAAACCCAGGAACCCCACTCGGCCTTCCGGAGAACACTGGAAAATATGAAAGTCTCTCCAAACACCATTATATTGGGTGACTTCAACTACCCAAACATAGACTGGGAGCATTACTCTAGCTCCAACACCCTAGCCCAAAGGTTCCTAGAATTTATAAACTCAAATGCTATGGAACAACTTGTTACCACTCCCACAAGAGGGGAAAACATACTGGACCTGATCATCACCAACATGGGGACTCTATGCTCCAGACCACAAGTGTATCCCTCACTGGTAAGATCAGACCATAAACTAATATCACTGGATATTCACATCCTGACCCCACCCACTGCCCAGAAAACCACAGTGAAAAACTTCTCTAAAGCAAATTTCACACTCCTCAAAACCGAGGTAGAATCCTTCAAAGCCCCCGAGCCTGTGGAAAATACGTCCCAGACCGCAGAAGCCTTTATAAACGCATTCTATGAGCACCTTCAGGAATGCATGGATCATGCAATCCCAAATAAAACCAAGACCCAATCCCCCAAAGGCAGACATCCTGTCTGGTGGACCCCAGCCATAAATAAACTATACAATAGAAGGAGGAAGCTACTACACGATGGAGCAAAATCCCAAAAAGGGAAGGCATCTCTGATCAGTATTAGCAAAAAACTACGGGCACTCATAAAATCATCTAAGGCCAGCTTCGAGAGAAAAATTGCACAGGACACTAATGATAATCACAAGGCTTTCTTTAGTTATGTTAGGAACCTGGGTGTGAATTCCCAGATATGCTCAGAATTACTCCAAAATGACAAAAAATACACCGAACCCACAGACATTGCCAACATCCTAGCTGACAGGTTCAGCGCAAACTTCTCCCGCCCCTCCCACCAAAGGGCAAATATCTATCCCAGCAGAGTGCTGCCCCCCTGACATCTCAGATGCTCAGGTAAGAGCCACCCTCTCCAAAGCAAAAAACACAGCATCAATTGGACCAGACGGTGTCCCGGACTGCATCCTACATGAACTCCAAGAAGAGCTAAACCCAAACATAAAACTACTGTTCAATCTCAGCCTTACTACAGGATATGTACCCAAAGAGTGACGTACAGCAACAGTGGTCCCTCTCCACAAAGGTGGTGCCTCAACGGATCCTGGAAACTATCGCCCCATAAGCCTGACTAGCTTGGTCTGCAAAGCTATGGAAAGGATCATCATGGACCTCATAAATAAAGATATTGGGGACCTACAGACACTGGATCCTACCCAGTTCGGCTTTATTAAGGGCACATCTTGCTTCTTCAACCTGGTCAATTTCTTTGAAACAGTCACCAAGGCCATTGACGAGGGGAAGGTGGTCCACACAGCCTACTTGGACCTCGCAAAAGCCTTTGATAGAATACCCCACTCAGGCATTATAGATAAGCTCTCCAGCTTAAAAAAAAACCCCTATGTCACTAGATGTGTTGCAAACTGACTCAAGGACAGAACCCACATGGTTAGAATTGCTGGAGCCATGTCAGACTCCAAACCAGTTACAAGTGGTGTCCCACAAGGCTCAGTCCTGGGACCTCTCTTGTTCGGTATATATTTCTCGGAGGTACAGGCCAACACGGAAGGACTGTGGCTGACCAAGTTCGCAGATGACTGCAAACTGGGTGCCATAATCGACTCTCCAGCCAACACAAGCATCCTCCAAAAGGGCCTCATAGAAACAGACAACTGGTGCCAGAGCCATGGTCTCAAGCTAAATGTCAAAAGTGTATAGTCATCCCCTTTGGCAAAAACAAAGTGCCCACAAATTACCACATAGGTGGTAATCCATTAAGTACAGAAGAAGTAATTAGGGACCTGGGGACCCAAGTTGATAGCAATCTCTCATTTGACAACCACGTGGCCAAAGTGGTTAGAAAAACATTTTATATAGCCCACCTAATCATGAAGGGGTTCACATCTAGATCAGGGGAGGTCATCGTGCCTCTTTACTCATCCCTCATCAGACCCATAATTGAGTACAATGCCCCTTTTGGGATGTACCTTACCAGACACCTGCAGCAACTGGAAAGACCCCAAAAGTACATCACCAAGAGGATCAAAGGGCTCAAACAGATGCCATATGCTGCCCGGTTAAAGAAACTCTAGCTCTACTCAGTGGCATACCACCTGTTCAGAGGTGATCTGTGCCTTACGTATAAAGCCATGTCCAACCCGGAATTAATGGACATGCTGCACCTCAGAAAATCCAAATCCCATCGAGCTACGCACTCGAGAGACTTGAACCTCAGCACTGAAATAAATAGGACATGCTGGAGGGACAGAATCATAACCCAGAGGCTCCCTTCACTCTGGAATAAAATCCCAGTACAGGTTAGGCAGAGTCCCTCATTGACTCTCTTCAAGAGGAATCTTGATGAGTGGATGGGAGATCGTAGGTTTACCCCGGGTATCACTTCTGTGTCACTGTTAGACAGAGGCACAGTACACTAACCTCGAAAAAGGGCATAGCAAAATGAATTTAAAATGGGGGGCAAAAGCCAAACACACTCTGGCTAGGCTTATAAATGCCCTAGGGCAGATAGCCTAGTATGAACCTATGAACCTATGAACCTATTATGCTTGTGCCAAGTACATGGATAACATACTTAAACCATTCATCCAGGATGAGCCACAGATATGTAAGGATTCCTGGAGCTTTTCGGAGAACATTAATCAAGTAGATTATAATGAACAGTATATTTTTTTGGTCATAGATGTTAAAGATTTATATACTGTCATTCCCCAACTTCTAGGGATTGAATGGACCAGGAATTTTAGGCTGTATAAAAAAGCTGATAATACAAGTATTAATCTTGTCGAAACTCTTTTGGATTTGATTTTATCCAATAACTATTTGGTATTTAAGGGACAGTTTTTTCTCCAAAAAACAGGAATAGCCATGGGGTCCCCACGCGGAGGCAGTTTTGCCAATAGCATAATGGCCTATTGGGAACGTAACATGCTCTTTAACAACAATATGTATCAAGAACATGTAGCATGGTATACCAGGTATCAAGATGATATGTGTCTTATTTGGAAAGGGCACATTGATCAGATACCTAGGTTTATAAGCAGCATTACTGCGATGACTGATTTTCTTGAATTTACATACACCATTGGTATAGAAGAAATTAATTATCTTGATGTTAGGATCAGCAAGGGTAGAGGTAATAATAGATTTAATGATGAAGTAAGTATTAAAAGAGAATCAGGGCACTTCAGGCCCCTTTTAAGTGGTGGAACCATGAATAGGGTGGACGTAGGGTCTATTGATATCAACAGTAATTCTAATAGTGGAAATAATAAGTCTCTAAGTCTTAACTTTCTTTTTACATATAGCATTGACCATAAAATTATTAAGGAGATTATTATTAAGAATTGGGGTATAATATTAGAAGATCATGCTTTGTGTAAGATGATAGGACTTAAACCCAAGTTCACTTACAGAAGAGGCCCCAATCTTAAAAACCTGGTAGAGATGAGTAGGAAAAATGTTAAAGTGGTTGGTATGAGTAAATGTGGAATGTGCCCACAATGTAGATATATCTTGCCAAGAGACAAAGTCAAAATCAATGGGAAGGAATATTACCTAAAAGATAAATACAATTGTGAAACAAAAGCAGTGGTTTATGCAGCTATGTGCGAGAGGTGTCCCTCCTTCTACATAGGTAAAACTGAAAGAAAATTAAGAAAAAGAATTTATGAGCATTAGTATGCTATTGGTAGGAGGGACATCACTAATGCACTGGCCAAGCACACCTTAGAATTTCCAGACCATATGTTCACTTTTGTAATTCTACAGCAAGTCCAAAATGATGTGAGGGGAGGCCCATGGCAGTTACATTTAGAGGAACAAGAAGTCTTATGGCAAATTAGAACATCAGCCTATGTTCCTCCAGGTTTGAATGAATATGCCTCTATTAAATGTATACTTAAACTAAAAGCATTGCGTAGATAATAACATATAAATAATATGCATATAAAAAAGTAGTGAGCAAATCTCGAAAATGTTAGACATAGAGTCCAATATGTATATACATATGTTATCTTCTTTAGATAGGCATGTTGGGTTATAAGGTAATATTCAAGGTATTGAAAATTGAATATTGTTTCTATATCTATACCCATGAATGTCAGGGATAGACAGGTTGTATTATATTGTTTATTGTTTATTTTATAATGTTTACAACATGTATTATGTTGATAATGCTGATATGCAACACTTTTCTTGTGTTTTTTGTTTGTTGAATAATTAGACTGATATTAAATATTGTAAATATTATTAGGTTAGCGGAAGGTTAACTATATGCAAGCTATATACATATATGTGTATATATATATATATATATATATTTTTTTTTTTTTTAACTTTAATATATATATATATATTGTAACTTTAGTAAATTGTAATATTCTGATGATATAATTCAAGAATATGAGATTGAAGAAGAAGTGGTTAGATTTTTATAAAAAAGCTGTAGGCATTTTTAGTTATAGGGCTGATTTTTGGTGTTTAAGTTGTCTTTAATGATGTTGACTGAGTGGCTGTATATGTATATGTTTTTAAACCCATTGGCGCTTTAAATTTGAAACTGCGTAGAATTAAACCAATTGAATTAATTACTAATTGCTAATGGGGTAAATCTGTTAAGGTTAATTTATATAAGTAAGAAGCTTTACTATGCTACAGTAAACTGCTTTTTGTTTTATGAAGTGGTTCGTGCTTTGTTGCAGTTTGCCGTTTTTCACTTGTGTTTGTTCTCTCATACTTCTTTGCTGGGTCCACAGTATTTTCTGAGCAATTCTTCTTAACTGATGTAGGCATTTGATAGGAGGGGGGAACCCTTAAATAATGGCTATGAATGGTCACTAACACGTTTACAAGCATAGCAGCAGCAGCAGCATCTATGAGGAGGCTAAGACAAATTATTATCCATTTTTGGAAGTAAATGGGATACAATTATGTGATTTCTCAAAGACTGCCTTCCAGCAGCTTTCCATGTAAAAAGGCTGATGTTTGCCTTAGTTGAGTCTTTTCTTGGTTGGCAGTAATACTGCAGAATAAGGTACATCAAGGAATCAGATCTGTACTGTGTGTTAATAATATATCAAGGGCAGAAAAATTCTAAAACAAATGTGAAAAAGGAGCATATGTCTCAACACAGGTTGAGTTACATTGACTTCTGTTTCACCTGATTAAGTTCTTACATTCTCCTTGGATATTGTGAATAAAGAATTGGTCAGCACAAATTAAGTTCACAGACTTCATCATGTTCTGCTAATGCAGAATAGACTACACAGCCAAATGAGGTATTTCTTTTCTGTCAGCTTTGTGTTTCATCTGCAAAAAGTAAAACTCAGTTCTAAGATATAGCTGTTTACTTTCTGTGGAAAATGAATACTAGACTGGATTCTGAGTTTTCTGCTATGAGCAATCATGACATAGGTAAACAAAATCAGATGTATTCACACTAGTTTGTTTTTGTCACCTGCACATCTTAAAGTATCTCAGATATCCTCAATCTAATTGTCTATCACACCAACAATAATTAATTTGAAGTTTCATATTTATTTTATTTACATTTAAATTTACATTTAAATGCTGTGTTGTACTCAGTTAAAGTCTCACTCAGGGTCATTGTTAGGGATTGCATATGCTGAAAGTTTCAAGAAAGGCTCCTAGTTCTTTAGATTTTCCTGGTGTTTCTAAAAATTCAGCTATCATACTTTATTCCACAAGCTTCTTATAGCTATTCCTAGGCAAAGTGTATTTTATTGGGAGCCTTGCTGATTCATAGTGGTCCCGCATGTTCATTAACTGAGATGTCAGGAAAATCAACTTTCAAAAACATAAAAAACTGGTTATTTCTTAGAGGTACCATCTTGAATGTATAGTAGCTAACGTAATCCTCACCTGGCTCATTTCATGCACATATACCTCGAGCGATAGACAGGTTTCTTCTCAGATGCTGTGAAAATGAGATATGCAGAAGTATGCATTTTGAAATGACTATTTCTTCACAAAACTAGTATCATTACAACCACTGCATAGATTGAGCATAGCTAGATAGTAGTTTGTTTTGCATGTAGTTTATGTGACTATAGAAAGTTGCAACCTGTAACAAAACACAATAACTACCACAGTCATTAACAACATACACAGACTTGCCCAGTTGTGCATGGCAAAGATGAGTAAGTTAGGAAAGTGAATTGCATAAAGTAAAATTTTAAGAAAACAGACACTCAAACATAGTAATAACAAAATCCCATTAAGTAAGTTACATTGCAAAATAAATGGTTGAGGTAAGGGAGGAGGGAGTAAAGACTGGGAAAAATTCAATTCACTTTAGTGACACAGTTTTGACAAGTCACATTTGCTGGTGGTGATAGATTCTGTGGCTGATGCCTGTCAATCAATGAAACCACACCATATCCTGAAACCGCAACCCATCCCGTGTAAAAAACACAGGGTGGTACATCTCTGAGAAATAACCTAAAACTCTAGTGCCTCAGCAGAGCCTTCCAAGGGGGATACAAAGTACTAATGTAACACAGTACAAGTACAAAAAGAAATGAATAATTAAATAAATAATTCATACTAGTTTAAAAAGTAACCAGTGGGTGTGGCAGTAGTAGTGCAGTGGTTAACATTGTTGCCTCACAGCAAGAGACTCTCCGGTTTAATCCACAGCTGGGGTGCCTTCTATGCGGAGTCTGCATGTCCTCCCTGTGGTTGTGTGGGTTTCCTTTGGGTGCTCCAGTTTTCTCCCACATCCCAAAGACATGCTGTAGGTGGATTGGACAGTCTAAATTGGCCCTAGGTATGAATGCGTGCATGTATGTGCCTTCTGTGGAAGGTTGGGTGCCGGGCTGGCAACTCAACACCATAAAACTCCACTGCCAATCATAAGCAGACAGGTGATTCACTGTGGTGACCCCTAACAGGGTAAAGCCGAAAGAAGAAGAAGTTTAAAAAGTAGCCAGTAAACATAAAAGTTCAATTAAGGTAGCACTTGCAATTTTTTTTCTGTATTAATACATTAAGATTTTAAGGTCTCATATTTAATTACT
Source organism: Protopterus annectens (assembly GCF_019279795.1). Taxonomy (NCBI): domain Eukaryota; kingdom Metazoa; phylum Chordata; order Ceratodontiformes; family Protopteridae; genus Protopterus; species Protopterus annectens. The sequence goes on from NC_056726.1 coordinate 917,625,567, forward strand.
GTGACACTTTTCTAATATAGCAATATTTTTTAATAGAACTATTGTAGTTGTGTATTTGTTCCAATATACATCATATCATCATCATCATCTTCTTTCGGCTGTTCCCGTTAGGGGGTCGCCACAGCGGATCATCTGTTTCCATTTCTTCCTGTCCTCTGCATCATGCTCTTTCACACCAACTGCCTGCATGTCCTCTCTCACCACATCCATAAACCTTATCTTAGGCCTTCCTCTTTTCCTCTTACCTGGCAGCTCCATCCTTAGCATCCTTTTCCCAATATACCCAGCATCCCTCCTCAGCACATGTCCAAGCCAACGCAATCTCACCTCTCTTGCTTTGTCTCCAAACTGTCCAACCTGAGCTGTCCCTCTAATATACTGATTCCTAATCCTGTCCATCCTAGTCACACCTAGTGCAAATCTTAACATCTTTAAGTCTGCCACATCCAGATCTGACTCCTGCCTTTTTGTCAATGACACTGTCTCTAACCCATATAACATAGCTGGTCTCACTACCCTCTTGTAGACCTTCCTTTTCATTCTTACTGGTACCCGTCTGTCACAAATCACTCCTGACACTCTTCTTCACCCATTCCACCCTGTGTGTACTCTCTTCTTCACCTCTCTTCCACACTCACCATTACTCTGAACTGTTGATCCCAAGTACTTAAACTCATCCACCTTTACCAGCTCTACTCCCTACATCCTCACCATTCCTCTATCCTCCCTCTCATTTGCACACAATATACAATTGTTCAAAAAAGAAGAGTCACTTCCATGTTTATGTAAAAAGAGTTTGCTACTGGATTTTTATTTTTATTTTTATTGTCCCTAACATAGTCCTGCAAGCATAACAATAAATGTTCTTTTTGTTTCACGTATAAATAATGCATTGCAGGGATGTGCTGCTACATGTATTACATTGCTTGAAATATGTAAAACGTAACCTCTACTTTAAAATTTTTAACTGTCAGTCCAATCAAAATCCAATATTAATGCATATGGAATAACCCCCACAAGCAGCACGTCTTCATAAAGAGACATTGCCTGACAAAGTCACATTATTAGTGAAAACAAAATATTTGTGCATGAAATAATCAGCCAGATACTTTCTCTTGTGTGGGAAAATGGGTGACCTCAATTGAAATTATGTCTGCCTCTGCTCCTTCCATGTATTTTCCTACAATAATACTGTGGGCAAGATATGCTGGTGTTGATGTGCTGGCAGTTGTTCTTCAAATTGTATTGATTTGTTAGATTCTAGGCTTCAGCCTTGTGTCGATCTCTCAAATTTGTGGGCACACATTGTTGTGTTGTTTGAAGTCTTAGACATCTGTCAGAAACTATGTCCTGGTAGGCTGTTCAGTGGCTGACCAAAACACAGACTGTTTAAAATTGCCCCAAAGTGAATAACCTTTATTATCCGGATAGGCTTTGTGGTCTGTTGTTAATTTTCTATTTTTTCTCGAGACAATATCTCATTCTAATTTTTTGGTCTTCAGAAAAACTTTGTTATATATTTTATAAACATTAGCACTCTCATAGACTCTGCTTAGAAAAGTACTATAAATCCTACAAGCTAAACTCAAAGAATCTATTCTGTAAGAACATAGCCTTCTTGCTCATAATAACTTAAATATAACAATACTAATCCAAAGACTTGCATCTGGAGCATTTTTCCCAGGGCCTCCGCTAAAAATATGCTCTGTCCTAGTCGGACTTTCCGGTCAACAAATGTTAAATAAATAAGTAAATAAAGAAAATAAAAACTCTCCATAGAGTAGTGAAGAGAGAAGCTATACGTAAAAAAACTTTTTATGAGAGAAATAATATAGTATGCCAGAAGATTTACAAAACAGTCAATTAGTAAAATAATCATACTTATTTGCAATAAGCATAACATCTAAGTAAGACATGTCCTTAACAGCTATATGACTAATTAATCAACTCCAAATCTATTAAAGTATAGTGTGGCCACTAAGTGTAGAACAAACTACAATCTACCTAATGAAAATTATACAAAACTTTTTTTTAATCTTAACTATTGACTTGTTCCATCTAAAAAAATTGCAATCAGTTTTGTATAAGAAGGAGTAAAGGAGGCACCCATTGTTGTTCCTTTAAGCTGTTGATAAATCTTATCATCAAATGAACAAAGTTATTAGTGGCTAGAAAGAAACAAAAGATGGAAGATCTAAAATAGTGTCTATAAACATGTGCAATATCAGTGTAAGGGATATCCACAACCAAAACTATCCAGTTCATGTCATTTGCCCACACAGTATTTTATATATTAAGAAAAAAAATCAGTAGAGTCACTTATAAAGGAGGGTAGTGTCTGTATAAGTTTCATGAGATGACCATTAATAATCTTATCAGCTTTGTAAGTAAAGCTATTATAACAAGGCTCAGTTGGTCTACCAGTTGGTTACTCCGTATTTTTATGTATCGTTGAGAAATAACATTTTGACAGAATAACTTTATCAGGGACATGCTTCTTTCACAATAACCTAATCTTAAACATTTATATCTTAGTTCAGTAATCTGTTGTAATGCATGAAATGCCATGATTACATTCCAAAAATGTGAAAATAACAAGATTGTTTAGTACCACTAAATGAGCTTAAGATGGGGTCTCATGCTTGAGATTGACAACAGACAGTACCAGCTGGCAATAAATAAATGAATAAATAAAAGAATCAGAAGACTTTGAAAGCTAGTAAAACACTTTGTACTCTACACTTTTGCTTTTATTTTACTGTCACTGATAGTATATGGAACAGCTGAATCTCCATGCACTACAATAAATTCTGATCAGATCTCACCAGTCATAACCCTTATTATGGAGTCTCAGTATGGATGCCAAGATTCACTTCTCAAATTTCACTTATGAGGTGGATTTCTTGGCTTCTGTGAGACATATTAGGTTATTAAGTTGATTATGATAAAAGACCTGACCATACTCCTCAATGTTGTGCTTCTTTTTAATCAGAGTCATCCACTGGCTTGTATACATTATTATCATTTAGAGAGTTATAAAATATAACTTCATACTAATTTGCGAACATCATCACCAAATGCTTTTTCTTACCTGTTGGTTAAATCACCAGTTGATCATTTCTCAGATGACATAAGGCTAGCCATTGCAGAATACTGAGCTTAAAATCAATCAAATGTCTATTAGTTTTATAATACTTAAAACTGTTGCATATTTCAAATTTAACAACACTAGGAAATAAGTTGATGAGTCATTAATTAAATTAATTCAACATATACAATATTTCTTCTGAGAGTCAATTAATATACAATTGATGCATTATGGTGATATAACTAAATCTTGATGCATTCACCTAATATCTATTAACTTGAGTCACCCACCAATTATAGTGTCACATACCAGTGTGGATCATCCACCAATTATCTCCAATGAAGTGGTAAGTGAAATGGCTTCCCCAGTAATATTCATGGTATTCCTCCATTAATTTGCCATTCCTGCATAAAATTACTATATCATAATCTACTTAATAATCTGTTTGATCATTTTGTACATTTCTTGGGAAGTTGTAGCAACCCTCACTGTGTAGTTCAGTTGCCCCTATTTTAAATACACAGCTGGTATTTTCCAGAAGTCTGGATGAGTGCAAAACCCTTCCCAGAAATATCTATCACTGAAAATGTGGAGGTATCAGACCACCTGTGTAAGCATAGATCACCTCCTGCACCCTACAGAACTCCTTTAGTTCATTAAGATGCATTCCAATTTCATAATAATTGCATCCTGTCATCCTCAACTATGCCACATATCATTTATTTGACCTTCAACCCTGTTCATCTCTCCTATCCCCCATTTGATATATTTCTCCTTTAGTGTCCAATCCAGCCTGTTGAAAATGTTCTTAAACCCATGCTCGCTGATAAAATCCTCCATACCCTATTTACCGGTATCTTATATCTGTATTATTTGTCATGTATCTCTAAGTTTGTCCTGAGACACCCTCTACTACATCTTGTAGCAATCAATGGATGTATAGCTGGAAAACATCTAAGCCTATTTCTTTTAAGTATATAATATCTATCCTATACCATACAGCCTCCTTAACTTGTATATAGTAATGCTTCAGTACCTTAAAACTTGCAGTGCCTGCCTCTTTTGCCATTCTTCCCTTGATATATTTCTAAAGTATTTTCTATACCCACAGTGATTCTAACACACCCGCTGACTATATATTTTATAATTTTCAGTCATCTGGCCAATATCACATGGACTCATTTTACCTCATCCCCTAACTTCCATTCCACTGGATCTTTTCTGAGGTGCAGTCTCAGCCGGCATCCTCCTCACTAAATCTAGGTTATCTTTTCTGCCAGTAAATGAGATGAAATTCTATCTGCCTTTAACAATGCAATGTAATGTATTTTGTAATAATAACATTTGCAATGTTTTATCAATCATACCACAGTTCTGAGTTTATTGCTATCAACTCTTATCTGTGGCCTGCTACTCATACTCCTCAAGTGAACCCCTTTCTCATTCTACACAATTATATTGACTATAATACATGAATACTCTGATGGTCCAGTTTACCTGCCCCTTTAATGATTTTCATACTAGACTCTAATCTAGCTAATTCAGAAACATTCCTGCTCCAAATTCTAGGCATATTTCAAAGGCATTTAAAAACTTCTTCTTCTTTCGGCTTTTCCCGGTTAGGAGTCACCACAGCAGATCACCTGTTTCCATTTCTTCCTGTCCTCTGCATCTTGCTCTATCACACCAGCCACCTGCATGTCATCTCTTACCACATCCATAAACCTTATCTTAGGCCTTCCTCTTTTCCTCTTACCTGACAGCTTCATCCTTAGCATCCTTTTCCCAATATACCCAGCATCCCTCCTCAGCACATGTCCAAACCAACGCAATCTCGCCTCTCTGGCTTTGTCTCCAAACCGTCCAACCTGGGCTGACCCTCTAATATACTTATTCTTAATCCTGTCTACCCTCATCACACCCAGTGCAAATCTTAACATCTTTAACTCTGCCACATCCAGTTCTGACTCCTGCCTTTTTGTCAATGCCACTGTCTCTAACCCATATAACATAGCTGGTCTCACTACCCTTTTGTAGACCTTCCCTTTCACACTTACTGGTACTCATCTGTCGCAAATCATTCCTGACACTCTTCTCCACCCACTCCACCCTATCTGTACTCTTCTTCACCTCTCTCCCACACTCGCCATTACACTGAACTGTTGATCCCAAGTATTTAAACTCATCCAACTTCGCCAACTCTACTCCCTGCATCCTCACCATTCCTCTATCCTCCCTTTCATTCATACACATATTGGACAGCCAGGTCCTAGGTCACCCTTAAACCATTTCAGAGTAAATTTCCACCTCATTGGTCAGATTCATGCTAGCTTACTCTTCTTGATCTGTCTTGCATGTCCCCAGCCAATTTGCAACTTGATGCTCAGTGGTGGATTATAATAGATGGAAACTTGTGTGGCCTCCCAGAGCCCATGACTTCAGTAGAATCCACTGAGCAGTGAACACCATAGCTTCTTTTTATTTCAAATAATTTTGTTGCATTCAGTAGTGCTAACTCATGTTAGTTGACATATGTACTGAACATAACAATCACTAATTCTGAATGCTTCTTTTTTAAAATAAAGTATTGCAATGACACCCTCAGTATTTAGTCTCAGGTGTCTGAGTCTGCTATATGTGCAAGAACACTACATGCCCCACCACTATCCTGAAATGTATTTGAATAATTCCAATGATACATGCATTGCTGCTAAGCTTTGAGTCAGTGGCAGAAAACTGGGGGAAGATCTCAGGCTACAGCAGGTAGTCCCTGATTTTGCAAAAAGTCACCAGTTTTATTGTTGTTATGAAATGTTAATGATTTCTCATTCTTCTTATATTTAAATGGCAGATCACTGATGACTGCAGTTACTGTTGTGTCTGTCATGTACTTGAAACTGTGTATTATAAATTATTAGTCAGATGAGTTATACACAGTAAAGTGGCTTTAACTTCTCAAATTAGAAAGTGGAAGCTGTTTGTGGATAAAAGTAACTTAACTTCTTGCTGTCTCCTCACTTAACCACTTGGCTTTTCATGATTAGTGAGCATTTGTGTGAAATAAAGTTAAATATTTGTGGCTGGTTTTGTGTAAAACAAAGCTGAAACCTTGTATCTCTTTAGTGTCCCTGATTTTGCCAAATGCTTCGGAGTTTAAGTCTTACTCTTGGTTAGTTCATCATAAAATCTGGGGGTTATGGCAAATCATTGATTGCATTTACTCAAAGTATTGTAGACATTTGAGTTTCAGACTTTGTATCTTTCAGAAAATGCAGGGTAATGCAGAAAATGTTATTATAGCAACACTTTAAGTATGCAAGATTAATACTTAAAATTTGTCACTGAGTTTTGGGGCTTTGACCCTTATTATTATTATTATTATTATTATTATGATGCTGCGGTAGCGTTGTCGCCTCACAGTAAGATGCTGTCTGGTTCGATTCTCATCTAGAACGTCTTCTGCTTGGAGACATGTGTGAATGGGTGTACCTTCGTTGAAGGTTGTGTGTCAGGGCTGACAACTCGGCACATAAAAATTAACTGCCAATCATTAGTGGACCGGAGTTCCACTGTGGCGACCCCTAACCGGGAAAAGCCGAAAGACACAACAACAACAACATTATTGTTGTTGTTTTTCTTTGTTTGTTTTGGCTTTGTTTCCAGTTCTTATAGGAGGAGGTTGAGAGATGTTTTTCTTTCTTCTTCTTTTGTAAATCAGTTGTATGAGAAGTACGCAGCAAAGTGGCTCTAAATGTTGAGTGGGGACAATTTGTAAATGAAAGCATCATATCTTCTTGTTGATTGGTCAGTTAACTGCCTGGATTTGCATAGCAAATGTGCATTTTATGAAAGAAATTGAAATGGTTGTGTCTATTATTTGTGTGAAACAAAGCTAAAATTATGTAGCTCTCAACTGCCCAGGATTCTGCAGAATGATTCTAATTTTACTTCATATTTTTGTTTTAATTTACTTTTTTTACCTGTTAAGTCTCTGATAATTGAAGTCATTAAATATGACAGACATTTGAGTTTCAGGCTTCATATTTTTAGGAAAATTCATGCTAATGCATAAACTGTGCCTAATATTTGGGGCTTTTGTCCCTCAATGATTTTTGGCTGCGTTCCTGGTTTGTTGGTAAGAGGTGGAGGGGTATTATTTTTTGGCACAATGAAATTAAGTATTCACATAGCAGTGTGCTCATAACTGCTGGATGGTAGTGGGGCCTATCTATGGATGCGAGCAACTTAACCTCATGCCATTTGTTTCTTATTTTAAGCAGTCTGGCTTTGCAAGACAAATGAGCATTTGCATGAAGTAAGTTGGAATACTCAGGCTACTGTGCATATACGTGGAAACAAATGCAAATTTCCTTAATAACTATGAGCATAATTATTTGTAACAATACCAGGCATTTCAGGTGTAAATAGTCATCAATGGAGTTATAATTAATGGCTAATCTTGTTGTCATGATCAGGTTAAAGAGTCATTAGTCTGATTTTTCAGGACTACTGTGTTTTTATATAAAAAAACTTGTAATAGTTTGCTCTGACCATTTTCTATGATTATCATTCAATCGCTTATCATAACCCACTTATGGGTTTGAGACATCGGTGCCTAGAAATTTACTGTGAGATCAAAGGTCAAGAGGTGAATCTTGGCAACAACATGGAAAGACAAATTCATTACTCAGCATCTCCCACTCCTGTCGAATAGATTCTCTTGGCAGATAAAGCAGTGTGGTACACTATTGTCATTGAAACAGAGCCTGGATGACTGAATGGGTATTCATAGGTTCATAGGTTCATAGGTAGGTACTAGGCTATCGGCCCTAGGGCCCATACAAGCCTAGCCAAAAAATGTACCCTGGCTTTCGCCACCCAAGAAAATTATTTTCCTGTGCCCCTGTCGAGCAGAGCCACAGAAGTGATCCCCGGGGTGAATTTCCCATTTCCCATTCAATCATCAAGATTTTTCTTGAAGAGTGCTAATGAGGAGCTCTGTTTGACATAGATAGGTAGCCTGTTCCAGAGTATGGGAAGTCTCTGGGACAGGAATCTATCCCTCCAGCATGTTCTGTTTATAGTGGTGACAAGGTTAAGGTCCCTAGAGCATGTAGCTCGGAAAGATTGGGATTTCTTTAAGTGGAGCATGTCCAACAGCTTTGTATGTTAGGCAGAGATCGCCCCTGAGTAGGCAATATGCGATGGAGTAAAGCTGTAGTTTTTTGAGACGGTCTGCATAGGGCATCTGTTTGAGGCCAGTAATCCTCTTTGTGAGGTATTTCTGTGGTCTTTCCAGTTGTTGTAGATGTCTTGTGAGGTACATACTAAAAGGGGTGGGCATTGTACTCTATAATGGGCCTAATGAGTGATGAGTAGAGGGGAAAACAATGACCTCTTTTTTTCTGGATGAGAATCCTTTTGTGATGAGATGAGCCACGTAGAAGGATTTCCTGACCACTGTGGCAATGTGATTATCAAAGGAGAGACTACTATCCACCTGTGTTCCAAGGTCTCTTATCACATTTTCGGCATTAAGTAGACTACTAGCTATGTGGTAGTTCACGGGTACAGAGTTTTTACCAAAAGGGATGACAATACACTTTTTGGCATTGGTATTGATAAATCATCCCTGACTTGGTTGGTAGTCCTCCTTCAGACAGATGCTATAGTCTACGATGGGGAGTGATAAGGCATAAAGGTCGCAAGATTGAATAGCCTTGAACTTCGTACAATTCCTAGGATAATGATAATAATATTTATGAGCAGTGACATCCGATCATAATCCTTTGTAGTGCATAAACCTTATTCTCATCCATGTACTACCATTTACAGAAAAATGTAGGAACACAAAATGTTTTACTGGTTTTCAAAGTCTTTGAAAGCTGGTAAAACAGCACTGAAAGACAGACTGCAGGTAAAAACAAAGTTTTTCTATGAATAATTAACAGCTTTAAAAGCTGTTAGAAGCTTCATTCTACCACAGTTTTTGTAACTGTGGCAGAGTGAAGCATCTAACAGCTTTCAAAGGTGTCTTATCTTCTGCTACTGTTCATTGCTGGCTGCCACTCTCAGATGTTGATCCCTAGCTTGATACTGGAGCTTAACATTGCTTCAAGATGTGTTAAAAATGCTTATTAATTAGCCTTCTGACATTAGAATTGGGCTTGACAAGCTTGTTTTATGTGTGCCAGTCAAATGGCTATAATTGATGGGCATGCACATTGGTGGATTTATAACAACAGCACTTCAAATGAGCTTTTAAAATAATCAGGAAGGTGAATCCAAAAGAGCATATGCATGTATCCATGCATGGGGGACCCATAGTTTGAAAGCCTCTCAGGGCTCATAGTACACTTAATCAAGCACACTGTGTTAGGAGGTATTTCCTCAACTTAGTGGGCTTAACTGTCCTACTTTAAGGTCCTTCTGTCAGTTCATGCATCATGATTACACCATGATGCAAGAGCACAGATGATATGATGATGTCAGAATAATACAGGTAGTACATGCTGATTCTGTGAATGCCCCTTTCCCAATCCACTCCCAATAATCCACTGGACATGCCTGAAATTGGGCCTGCACTCCAAGTATCCTAGTTCCTGTCCAATGCTGTCTACAAGACCAAGAGCCTGAAACAAAAACTCTTCATCACTAAATGCACTTTAATAGTTATAACTATAGCCTTTTCTTGGCTCTTAAATGTAAATGAATACTTATCTGTGCAGTAACTGAGACCTGATTCAAGGCTCCAGAGAGCACCCCTGCAATAACAGGCTGCAACTCTTACTACACTTTTTGGCCACCAAACCAGGACCAAAACACCAAAGGTGGAGGAGTGTCCATATTCACCAAGGATATTCACACCACCAGGCTAGTTGCCCAACACAATGCATCTGAAATTCTCCAGGTGCAACTAACACTAGGTAAGACTGCAATCCAAATTGTAGCTTGCTACAGGTCCTCCACCATGCCCCAGGATTCTCACTACACCTTTCTAAACATACTGGAAAATATTAAGATACAACCAAATGCCTTAATACTGGACGATTTCAACTACCCTGCCATTAACTGGGATAACTACTCATGTACCAACACCTTTGCCCAACGGTTCTTGGAATTCATAAATTCCAGTGCTCTGGATCAACCAATCCATAGTCCCACCAGGGGCTTCAATATCCTAGACCTGGTCATTACCAACATGGGAAATCAATGCTCCACACCTATGGTCACCCCCTTCATTGGTCTGGTCTGACCATAACCTAATCACCCTTGACATCCACATCCCTCCCCCACCCTACAGTAAGGAAACCTTCATAAAAAACTTCTCCAAAGCCAACTTCATGCTACTCAAGTCAGAAATGACAAACGTCATGACTCCCATGCAGATGGGAACTGTATGAGCACATCCACTCATGCGTGAATTGTGCCATCTCAAATAGAACCAAGATGCTCTCCTCCAAAAAAAGAAAGCCAATCTGGTAATCCCTACCATAAACAAACTTTACAACAAAAGGAAGAAACTATTGCAGAAAAGAGGAAAATCCCAGGATGCAAAAAACACCCTTACCAGCCTCATTATGAAGCTGAGATCCCTCATAAAATCCTCCAAAATTAGTTATGAAAAAAAATTGCCAAAGATTCCAAAGACAATCACAAGGCATTCTATAGCAATGTCAAGAATCTAAATGGCAATAATCAGATATGCTCTGAGTTACAACAGAATGGCATTAAATATACTGATCCCAAGGATATTGCCAGTATCCTGGCAGATCAACTCAGTGCCAACTTCACCTCCCCTCACCTCCTAAAGGGCCCATCTCAATATCGAAAGACTGTCAAATTCTGGTAATAATGGCCACACAGGTAAAAAATGCACTCTCCAAAGCTAAGAATACAGTATACATGGGACCAGATGGCATCCCAGGCTATGTACTACATGAACTACAAAACCTCACTTAAGTGTCATGTTTAATCATAGCCTCACCTCAGGCTTCATGCCCACTGAGTGGTGCACAGCTACAGTTATCCCACTCCACAAGGGGTATCCACCTTGGATCCTGGGAACTACTGCCCCATCAGTCTGATGTACCTGATCTGCAAGGCCATGGAACGTATTATCATGGAACTTATAAACAAAGACATTGGAAACCTTCAAACACTGGACCCCACCCAGTTTGGGTTTGCGAAGGGCCGATCTTGTCTCCTGAACCTGATTGACTTCTTCAAATCAGTCTCCAGAGCTGGGACAATGGTAAGGTGGTCCACACAGCCTATCTGGACCTCGCCAAAGCCTTCGGCACCCCCCCCCACTCTGGAATCATAGATAAACTTACTAAACTGGGCATTAATACCTACATCACTCAATTGGTTGCCAACTGGCTTACTGACAGAATCCACACTGTAAAAGCAGCCAACTCCAAATCCAGCTCCAGACAAGTGACAAGTGGAGTACCACAGGGTTCAGTCCTGGGACCACTCTTGTTTGGCATCTACTTCTCTGAAGTACTCACCAAGCTGGGTATAAATCTGTATGTCACAAGGTAGATCACCAACTGGCCCACAGACAGAATCCACACTGTAAAAATTGCGGACTCCAAATCTGACTCCAAACCTGTGACAAGTGGAGTACCACAGGGTTCAGTCTTGGGTCCCTCCTGTTTGGGATCTACTTCTCGGAAGTACAGACCAACACAGAGAGCCTCTGGCTGACAAAGTTCACAGATGACTGCAAATTGGTTGACAAAGTCGAGTCCTCTAATGACGTGGACATCCTGCAAAAGGGTCTCACTGAGACTGATGCCTGGTGTCAGAGCTATGGCCCCAAGCTCAACACCAAAAAATGCATTGTCATTCCCTTTGGTAAAAACCCTGAACCCATGGACTACCACATAGGTGGCAGCCCAATTAACACCAGAGGCGTGATAAGAGACCTCGGGACTCTAGTGGACAGTAGCCTCTCCTTTGATAATCACATTGCCACAGTAGTCAGGAAATCCTTCTATGTAGCACACTTCATCAAGAAAGGGTTTTCATCCAGGAAAAAACAAGTCATTGTCCCCCTCTACTTTGCTCTCTCATCAGACTGATTATAGAGTACAACGCCCCATTTGGAATGTACCTCACAAGGCATCTGCAGCAGCTAGAAAGGCCCCAAAAATACCTCACAAAGAGGATTATGGGACTCAAACAGTTACCCTATTCTGATAGCCTCAAAAAACTCCGGCTTTACTCCGTAGCATATCACCTACTCTGAGATGATCTCTGCCTAACATACAAAGCCTGAGCTGCTGGACATGCAACACCTAAAGAAATCACAATCCCTCAGAGCCACATGCTCTAGAGACCTAAACCTCATCACAACAATTAACAGAATATGCTGGAGGGATAGATTCCTGTCCCAGAGACTTCACATACTCTGGAATAAACTACCTATCTATGTCAAGCAGATTTCATCACTAGCACTCTTCAAGAAACATCTTGATGAGTGGGTGGGAAATAGGAAATTCACCCTGGGCATCACATCGGTGGCCCTGCTAGACAGGAGTGCAGGTAAATAACATCCAGGGTGGTGAAAGCCAGGGAAGCTTGCTGGCTAGGCTTACATAGGCCCTAGAGCCGATAGCCTAGAACCTACCTATAAACCTATGAGCCTATAAACCTATAAACCTTTGAACTCATGCCAAATCTAAAATGCGTCTGCACAGTAGTGCACTAACCTGATTCACAATGGAAAGTAAGTAAGTAATTACATAAATAAGACCACATAAAGTACCAACGAGGATTAAACTAATAACCGTAAAAAAAAAAAAAAAAAAAAAAAATGGCCATTGAGTACCATCCTAAATAATTAAGCGCTTACGACAGTAATCATCTGGCTTCCTCAGAGTCATTTGGAAGAAATTAAAACAATTGCTTAAGTATGCAGACTTCATGTCCAAACAACCAATCCAAACTAGTATCATCATGGAATAAATGGTCAGTTTAAAAACTTTCAGTTACACATTTGTCCTAATACACCTTACGTTTGAATTTGTAGTTTGCTGTAAATCACACTTAAAATTCATATAAGGGGATATATGTGTACAAACCATTTCCTTCAGTTTAAAATGTTAAAAATCAAATCAAATCAAAATCTCAACCCATATAGTGTTTCCACATGAATTTGACTTCCATAACACAATCAAATCTTGTCAAAGATCCCTATTGTGGAATACATCAATGTATATAAATATGTATGAATCAAACAATAGTTTAGTGGATCAAAAAATAAAATAAATGTACACTATCCAACCTAGCTGTTTATATAATATTTGTCCATTGCTTCAACACTGGGGTAAGATATATTTTATCATTTAAGCCAGGTTTACACATGGCATTAAGTCTTAACTGCCATCTAAGTTCTTTCTCCTCAACTTTCAACTTGTCATTCCCTCCCCTTTCATTGGGAGATACATGATCATTAACAAAAAAGTCTACTTTTTGAAGTTAGGGCACTCCATACTGTGTACAAATAAGGCATTATGTTTATCTTTGTTCTAAATTGCCCTTAAATGTTCAGCTATACAGTCCCGTAACCTATGTATTGTCTTGCCGACATAAAATCCGTGACAGCTGGTGCTTGCTGCAACATAAACTACCACTGTAGTGTTGCAATTGCACCTACCTGGACAAGAGGGGTCTATATTATAACATCAAAGTCTTACAACTTCGAATGTTATAATATCAAACCCATTAGAGTGAAACACCAGAAAACCGAGCAGTCAGAATAAAAAATTATTTCTCAGGGAAAAAATTTGCTGTTCCGACAAGCATACACACAACACAAGCACACCAAAATAAATAATCCACACACATATGTTAGATATTATAAGGCTGAAATTAATTCTGTTGTAAATATGCTGAAAGAAAAAGCTTGGTTAAATGCAGAAACAGAGTTTAGTAATATGTGATCAGCAACCATACTAAATGACTGTGGCTTAAAAAAATAAGGAACTTGCTTATGAGTGTATTACACACACATCAAGAAAACTGACTTCTTACAGACATGACAAGAATGTAATCTGCTTTCACTGGACAACAGGACAAGTTTTTCTAAGAAAGTTTAAAAATATGTTTTTCTAAGAAAGTTAATCCACAAGGCATTTTCTTGAAGACAGTTTACTTATCAGCATTTGTACAAGAACAGATGTGTTAGCATTTGCGTCATTAAGCCAGTATCTTTCCAAAACCAAGAGGGTGTGTGTTTAACTAAAATATGTATAAAAAGTCTGTATTAAATCTAGTTATGTTAGAGGTATGGTAGGGACACAAGTTCTGAGGTAAATGGTATATCTCTCACATCATCTGTACTATATGAGAAGTAAAGTTGGAACAGTACTTTTAAGCTGTAACGTTTGTCCAATTTGGTATATTATAAAAGTTATTGGTTACTGCTCTTAAAGACAGGTGCTGCAAAGTATATTCTCTCATCAGTGTATATTCTGCAAGTTTCTGTATGCGACAGACTGTAAATGCAAATATAACCAGACTTTGAATTTTAGCAGAATCCAGCCAGCAAGACTGAGTGTCTTAAGAAGACTTCAAATCCCACAGCAAGAGCAAGAAGTAAGAAGCAGTAAGCAGATCCAAATATTTTTTCAATAGCGACCCAGCTGAGTGTCTAGAGCCATATAATTTTTCAATGGTGAGCCAGCCTGCATTTGAACCTAAAATCTGCATTTGAACCTAATACCTGCATTTGAACCTACACTCTGCATTTAAACACAGGGGGAGTGATGGTAAGCCCTGCAAAGGGTTACTTCAGTTAAATTGCAGTAACTAGCATTTGTACATATGTGTCAATTCTGAACAGAAGTATTCCAGTTTATGCAGCTTGCAGTAGTAAAGTTTTTTAGACGTCTACATCCGGAGTGAGACAGAAGTTCCAGTCGCAGTGCCATAATTTCACTAAAGAAAAGGGGGATATCCACTAGCCCAAAAGTCCACTGCCTGTTGTGCTTCACCAGCTTCTCAAGTGACTCTGAAATATTTCTAGCCATCAGCAACAACAGCCTAATCACCTGTTTTCTTGCTAACTGGTAAGACTTTTTTCTGTGTCACATATTTAGTGTGGATGATGTTAAATAGTTTGTATATTTCTTAGACAGTTTGTATATTTTTAGACAGTTTTGATGTTTAATTAGACAGTATGGATATTTTCCTGCATAATTCAAGCAAATGTAAAAAATTGCAATGTTGGTATACACAGCATATTAGTAAATGTAAAACCTTAGTAGGGCAGGTTGATAGTAAGGCATTATGCAAATGTATTACAATATTTGACTGGTATCTCAAAGAAAACCATGTGAAATATGACAAATGTTTATTGTGTGATTCAACAGAAACTGCATTTTGTGTATTATGTCATAGAAAAGTATTACATGATGTTGCTAAAACAATAGACTGTGAAGACAGATCTGTTTATGATAAAGAATTAACTAAGGCTAAAGTGCTTCCATTACATTCAGATGTTAAACAGTTATGTCCTGTCACCACATGCAAGTCAAATCAGTTACTGATAGAACCACTAGTACATTTTGTTACAAAAAAATGTAGTAAACTTCTAAAAAAGAGACACAATGAGTTCAGGAAGTTTAGACAAGTTATACAAACATTTTTTCAAAAGTGCATAGGAGTTTCAGATTCAGCAGAACAGGTTCCTGAGACATATCAGGCAGACCATGAGGAGACTCTTAAACAACAGTTACAAGATGAAGAAAATAGATTAGCTGAACTGACAGAGACTGACTTCCTTCATACATTGGGAAAGAGTAGGAAACTACAGCTGATCTGTACAAAAGAGATATATTTTATAACATGTTTGTGTTTTGAAAATGGTTAAGCTTACATGGTAGGATGGTGAAATACAAATCATTCTCAAATGTTTAAAACTTCCATTCAATTAAAGCAATATATTTATCAGTACTACAGTAAAGTAGAGCATATGACTGTCATTCTTAGCATAGTCAAAAGGTAAACAAAACAGTTCTAATATAGAAAAATTAAATAAAAATAGTTAATAAGAAGAATGATTTAAAGTCACAAGACTGGCATGCATGTATTTTCTTTTTATACAACGCACAAGAATAACAGGCAGATAACAGCAAATATAAATAATGTAAATATATAAATGTGTTTGTTAAGCTAATATCTATTTATTTTTTTTTTTCATTAATTGTTTAGTAACACCACACCAAACAGTTAAAGTTCTGAATTTTAAAAATAAATAAAATCACGGATGGTATTAGTCAAACAGTCTTTTTAAAATGAATGTCAGAACAGTTAAATAAATAAAAAAATACTGAAATCAAAAGTTAAAAAATATATATGATTAAAGGAAAAATGCTAAAAAGGGTTAACTGAAATGTGAGCTCAGACCTTCCTAGACTGGATGAATAGTTACAGGAAATGCTGGAAAGATAAGATAAGAAACAAGACTGCTAGACAAGTGGCTTGAGTTTTTCTAAAAACTTATTATTTAAAACATAATTGTTAAAATGTTCACATGCAACACTATTTGGTAATTATAATAAAACATCACAATTGTGCATATATGTCACTGATAAAAAATAAAAAAAAAAAAAACCTTAGTTACATCAAGTATAGCCTACAGATGGGTTATAGTATACATACAGTTCAAATAAAGTATACAGGAGGGTACACATAACTAGTACTAGTAGAAGTAGACAGCAAAGGCAACAGAAAAGATGATCAAATCAGACAAAGGTCTATAGTTTGGTAACCTAATAAAATAAATGTATAACCAAAGTGTTGGGCTGACATACATTCTATTCTCACAGTATAAAGCAAATAAACAATAGTGCGGTACTACAGGGGGAGGGGTACTTTATCAGTTTTACACACTGTGTGAGCAGTATGTGTTGCAAATGGGTCTGAAATAAAGCTACAGAGCAGAAATAATATATTGTTCCTTCTTAACAGTACTGTTTCAGGGGGAGGGAAAAACAGGTATCAGTGCATTAGAAATATTGGTAAACAGATTAAACCTGATAGGATAAAATATTTTATAGCTGTCATTCTAGTTATTAAACACAGATTAAACCTGACAGGATAAGATATTTTACAAGTTAATAGCTATCATAATGGTTATTATTGTATTGTTTATTAAATTGTATTTACAACCTGTTAAACTGTAAAGCTATACAAAAGATGGTTTAAAAAAACAAGAGATGGCTTAAAATTGATAACAGCTATACAAGAGAGAGTAAAGATATGTAAAAAAATGAACAAGATTGGTCACTATTTCAATATGTTTTTGGCAATATTAATGCTATTAAATTTGTAAGATTAGACTAAATTTACTTTATAGTCTTTGTATGTGCAAATACAGAAGAATTCAGTACAAATTAAATTAATGTCTAGCAATGAATATGTGTGAAAAACCATGTTTTAAAAAAATTGGGTTCAGGATAGCTGCTAGATTGAAATGCATGAATAGCAAACAGTCTGTGTAAAAACATACTGTACAGAATACATTGTAATAAGTTTAAAAATAATTTGTCAAGTTGTAATATCACTGGTTTTACCCCAGTTAGAGGAAAATTACATTAAAATATTGTACTCATATACAGCTAATGGACTAATATGTACATAGCAATCTTTAATGAGCAGTCCACAGACAAACATGATGTTATGGTTAAAATGACATTGAAACTTTATATTTTCAGTAGTGTATAAATGCTTGCAGTAGCACATGGTTCTTTTCTCTTATAGTTAATTCAACAAGTTGCAAAGAGTTAATGAAACAGTTCTAAGTCAAATTAAATTCTGTAATTGCAAAAGAATAAATTAATCAAGTTAAACTAAAGCAGACACAGCTCATAACTGATAAAATATTTTCACAGAATGGTCTGCAAAAGAAAAAGTTGTTAAATACATTCAGTTTGGCAGTAATACTTTAATATCATTGTATTAACTATGTAAAATTGCATTTTGATCAAAAGAAGACTTTCTATATAATGTGATCAAAAAATACATATCAGGATAAAATGCTTTGAATATGTTTAAAAACAGAGGGAATTGTTAGATATTATAAGGCTGAAATTAATTCTGTTGTAAATATGCTGAAAGAAAAAGCTTGGTTAAATGCAGAAACAGAGTTTAGTAATATATGATCAGCAACCATACTAAATGACTGTGGCTTAAAAAAATAAGGAACTTGCTTATGAGTGTATTACACACACATCAAGAAAACTGACTTCTTACAGACATGACAAGAATGTAATCTGCTTTCACTGGACAACAGGACATGTTTTTCTAAGAAAGTTTAAAAATATGTTTTTCTAAGAAAGTTAATCCACAAGGCGTTTTCTTGAAGACAGTTTACTTATCAGCATTTGCACAAGAACAGATGTGTTAGCATTTGCATCATTAAGCCAGTATCTTTCCAAAACCAAGAGGGTGTGTGCTTAACTAAAATATGTATAAAAAGTCTGTATTAAATCTAGTTATGTTACAGGTATGGTAGGGACACAAGTCCTGAGGTAAATGGTATATCTCTCACATCATCTGTACTATATGAGAAGTAAAGTTGGAACAGTACTTTTAAGCTGCAATGTTTGTCCAGTTTGGTTTATTATAAAAGTTATTGGTTACTGCTCTTAAAGACAGGTGCTGCAAAGTATATTCTCTCATCAGTGTATATTCTGCAAGTTTCTGTATGCGACAGACTGTGAATGCAAATATAACCAGACTTTGAATTTTAGCAGAATCCAGCCAGCAAGACTGAGTGTCTTAAGAAGACTTCAAATCCCACAGCAAGAACAAGCAGTAAGAAGCAGTAAGCAGATTCAAATATTTTTTCAATAGCGACCCAGCTGAGTGTCTAGAGCCATATAATTTTTCAAGATACACTTCACAAAACCCTACACTAAACCATACATACACCACTAGCTATCCACTTACCTTAACCCAACCCTAACCCTAAGGTCCCTAACTATCGCACACTCACCTTTCCCGCTCCTAACCCTAAAGTCTCTATCGCGCACTCACCTTACCCGCTCCCTAACCCTAAGGTCCCTATCATGCACTCACCTTCATTCGCACACTTACCTTAACCCAGTCTGTAACCTTTGCTCCACAATCGAGGAAATAGTGAAGCTGCAGAAACGGTCCACCGAACACTTTCCCTAGGAAAGTATTTGGTGTTCTGCAGCTTCGCTGTTTCCAGCGTTCAGTGAATAGGGTTCGATATTATAACATTCAAAGTTGTAAGACTTCGATGTTATAATATAGACCCAACAAGAGAGAGTCCTATCATAACTTTGTATGGAAACATAAGGTATGATATACCTACAATATCTGCAGGCCCCACATTTGGACATAAGAGAATTATGTCTTTTAGTGTTGTTCCCCTCAAGAATATTCTTAATGTTTTTTCCTCTACCATATATTATTCTGGGTTTATTTCCCAACTTTTCCTTAGTTTTTTCATCAAAACACAAATTCCAACATCATGTGACAGTGGTGGCAAGTGTGGGGTCTGTCTGATTATATCTCAGTATAAATCATGGAGAATGTTTTTTCTGTCTCACATTTTGCATTCTCCCCTCACCTGCTCTCAGGATAGGTGGAAAACAAGTTTCTCTTTTGTTCATAACCTCATCCCCCATCCTAAGTAATAGTTTCAGTGGATATCCCCTATCAAGAAACAGCCCTACCAGGGTATACAGTTTACTTTTAAATGTTTCATTGTCACTAACCAAACAGGACAATCTCACCATTTGTCCTTTAATCATACTCATCCTTTGATTTATTGGATGACAACTATCAAAATGTAACACGGAATTTGAATAGGTCTCTTTTCTGTAGATGTTACTTTGTAACCCCTCCTGTGTTTTCTTTAAGTAGATATCCAGAAAATCTATTTCCATTGGGTGCCAATGACTGGTGAATTAAAAGAAAATGTAGTGGTATTATTTAAATAATCTACAAACTTCTAGGCCTCCTCTTCTTTTCCCCTCCATAGGATAGGTATATCATCCAGAAAACAATTGTATAACAAAATTTTCTCCATGAATGAGGATGGAAAATAAACATATCTTCCCAATGTAAGAGGACCAAACTGGGAAACACCAGGGCACATTTGGCATCCATGGCCACACCAGCCACCTGATGGAATAATTCCCCATCAAAAATGAGTAATTGTTCTTAAGTATAATTTCTGTCAGTTCAACCAAATTGTTTATTTTGGAACTAGATATCCTCCTGTTCATAAGAAGACTCTCTCTAAAATAGTCTAGCCTATCCTCTTGTTCATAAGAAGACTCTCTCTAAAATAGTCTAGCCCAATTTTGTGGGGGATAACAGAAAATAAATTCAATACATCAGCAATGAGGAACGAAAAATCTTCATTGACCCCTATTTTTCTTAATTGGTCTAAACAATGCTAAGAGTCTCTAAGTATGTGTTATGCATCTCCAATAGCCACTCTTGTCCATGCATCCACAAATGCTGCTAGGGGTCCGTTTCAGAACCCCTTGCTGCCACTATTGGCCTAAAAGGTGGATTGTATATGTTTTTATGGACTTTGGGGATCCCACAAACAACTGGAATAATGGGATGTTCCACACTCAAAAATTTAAAGTCATTCTCATCCAAGGTGCCGTGGTGCAAGCCGTTAAGTAAATATAAATTAATGCCAGCTTAAGACCTATTTAGTTCATTTTTGAAACCCTGTTGTAGGTGGAGTCATTCAAAATTCCATACATCCTGGACTCATAATCAATATGGGCCATAATCATGACTTAGCCCCCTTTATCAGGCTTCATAATTCTGACCTCTTTGTTCTTAACTAACTCAACAAGTACTGTTCTCTCATCAGGTCTAAAATTGTCCTTAAATGTCTTATTATCTGAAAGAACCATTCTGAACTGATGACTACTGGTGAAAGTGTTTAATCGTTTGAGATTGTAATCAATAAAGAGGAGCTTTCCTGGCCGTTTTTGGTTTATTTTTTGTTTTTACAGTAATTACATAAATATATAAGTAAATGAATAAATAAATAATAACTCTGCAAATACATACATTACCCATAACCTCTTTTTTACCTTTGGGACCTAAACACCTCTAGTCAATAATAGCAAGCCCTTTTTTACCTGACGTGCAATTCACTAACCATGTCTAAATATTTATAGAACAAAACTTTTATGAGTGAGATAATTTTGGCAGAAATTTTAGCAAAACATTTGAGCTGGTCCTAGCACACACTGTTACCTGCCAATACCAATATATGCTCTTCCTTCCCCCATTACTTTACTGCCAAAAAATAGAATAACTCTTCAGTTGTAATGGAGAGTGACAACCTGTTCTCATTCTTTGATGTAACATGATTCGATTGGTTTAAAAGAACTTCAGAAACATTAACTTTAACTTCCAGTCACTCTGTCTCTGAACTTCAAAGTAATTTTACCCAGGCCTGGCTCATACTTAATAATGCTAATAAAATGGCTCATTTGAGATTCCGATGTATATATCTTAGACATCCATTTACCTTGTACCTTTTCCTTTTCTTTCTGTATGTATTATTAATTAATTAATCAATCAATCAATTAATGAATGAATGAATTAATTAATTAAATAATCATTTTTAAGGACTGGGACGATCAAAGAGTGAAAAAAAACAGCAGATTCCATTTAAAATTCTAAACAGTTGAAAAGTGTGCCCTTGTAGGGGTCTGCTAAGCTGCCTCCATCTTAAATTTGCCATGTGCTTCTAAACAAAAGGAATGCAGTATCTATTTCTCTGTTCTCCTCTTCCTGAGCTCTACATAATCAAATAGAGGTTGAAAAACTGGTTTATTGTTGTTACCTACCAAAATTGTTGAACACATTTTCCTCCCCAACCTCCCAACGCTGTGGAAAAATTCCTTCTTTTTACGACGATAATCATTACAGCATTATTTTGTTATCAGCCGACTTTCAGTATCAGTAGTCACCCTTTATGCACCCACATATCCCTTTTGCTCTACTCTTTCCTCTACTATTATTTTGAATTGTTTAGACCACTAATGTACTGCTTAAATAAGACAGTGTTGTGGTTGAAGAAGGGGTATATAATAACACAATATCTTTTATTTTTCATTTATTTTCAATTTTGCTGTACAGCAATCATTTTAACTTATAAATAAGTTACACAGTGCAATGACCTTGCATACCAACAATGACTCGTAACATCAGTTAACCTGCCACTATTGTTTACATTAATATTAATTATACAATAGTAAGGAAAATGATCTGATAATCAATTCCTTGAAAACCTTTCCATTCCATAGCATCTGAGGATTAATTGGCTAGGTGGCAGGGTTGCTATTGTTCATCGGTTCACCACTGAGCTGAAGCAGATTGAGACTGGCTCTACTAATACATTTGAGGATGTCCATTGGTGCATACTCATCTAATGCCATCCTAGCAGTGTGTAGCATTCCTGCAGGAGTTCACCAATTTCCTCATTTCCTGATGAGAGGAAGAATTCATGCAGAAATGCCCTCACTAGCTGCTAGACCTAGAACGAGGCTTGATAGTGAAGACTGCAGACTGGAACATCATAGATCCGCAATCTGAGATGAGAGGCATTTTTCCTCTCACTGTGGATACCTCACAGCCACCAAGTACAGATGTTCTAGCCATTTACCCTGCAGTTAACAAAATTTCTGTAGTTTGCAGTACAGTGAAAGTTGCTGTCCTACGGCTCCACTCCACACTGCTGTATTCTTTGCACCATAGGCACAGTTTGCCTATACTCAAAGAAAATCTGAGCTACTTACTTTTGTAAAAGTTTTGTATAGTTTGCAGTTCACCACCCAGTGAATATTTACTCTATGAGCACAAAAAGCCTATACAAAACGTTCTGAGGCCCCAAACTGTACTTACATTTTTCTTCTGCTTGTCCACATTCATGAGCTCTGTAAAAATGAGCACTGTGACTTATTTTCACCGTAAGCTATTTTTCTGTATGCATGTATTTTTCAAAAAATGGGAGTCACCAAGTGTGGCTCTAAGTGACTACCTCCCCTGCATATAAAAATGTCTTTCTTCATTAGGAAGAAGAATGGGTACTGGTCACATTAATAATGTATATGAGCCCTTTAAAGCCAGGTACTGTAATCTGTTTTGCCAAACAAGAGAAGTTTAGTTTTTTATAATGTATTTCAGGAAATATGAGCCCCATATAAGTGGGTACAGTCTATTATATTTCATGTGATACAAGGGTTATTAAGGACAAGTGAGACTTGAAAATTTGCGTCAAGGAATATGAGCCCTACAAGGGCAGGCACACCCTCATATTACATGTCATACAAACAGGTTAATAAAGTCTGTCAATAGCCTCATAAAGGCAAGCATTTTCAGTGATTCTCCAAAACTGCTCTATTAGATGGACATGATGAAGCTCAGATAAAAGTGTTTTCTTAAATATATCTCTGTAGTGGCTGTTCAGGGTACATTCGCATGCCTGAATTCTTGTTTTTATATTTGCTAGACATAAAAACCTTTTAATTAAGAATGGACTTCCACAGGCTACTGAGCAGGCAAATCTTCATGGTCCTTCAGGGATATTCAAATAAGGAACTAACCTCTAAAGTTTGAGATGAGATTGGCTCTTTGTTTTTCCACCTTCCATATTTTCCTCCAATCAGTTCCCTCAGACCCTCTCACTATTATCTGTAACTACATTTAAAGATCACGTGCAAAGAGTTTTGTTACTATTTCTTTTTGTTGCAACTGCTTTGTGATTATATAAAATAAGCTCTCTGATTAAAAAATAAATATTTTTTCTTTTAGTTACTTCAGTGGAACTATGCTTTTTACGCATAGTAAACTCCTGTCTGCATTTACTGTAGGCTGAACAGCTGTCCAGGCTGAACAGCTGTCCAGTTATTTCCTGATTCCATGCCATGTGACCTACAATTCTAATGATGTAATAGTGTAAACAGTTTGACAGTTTGCAGTGGTTAGGTGTTTTCTATAGTGTACAGCAAATTTTAACATATAAATGCCGTGCAATCACTCAGACAATAAATTACCAAATAAACACAGTTTCAGTTTAAAAGCTATTTAGAACAGAATCAGATTCCTTGTAAAGTATATAATGACTGCAATAGAATATAGTAACATAGACATAACTCTAATGGTTGTTTACCAAATGATAATAAAAAGCATTATACATTTTACAAGGAAACTGATTCTGTTCTAATTTATTTTTACTTGAATGTAACTGCAATTATTTACTTGGTTATTTATGCATTTATATATTGAAATCTGCTATTGATGACAGAAAACAACTTCCCACTACAAGCTGTCAGTTTATATAGCAATTACATCATTAGAATTTTAAGTCACATGCCATGGAATTAGGGAGAAATTGGGCAGCTGCTCAGTCTACAGTAAATAGAAGCACAAGTTTACTATACTTAATAAGCATAGATGTTCATCATATTGAACATTACTGTAGTATCCTTAGCTATATGGGACATATCCTGCAAAGGATATAACAGCCAACAGCTTCCAAAGCTTCATGGCACCTTCCAAACAGCCTAACTGTTAAGCAGCTTGAGCTGAGCTGACTAAAAGACAAGTTTGGGTGTGAAGCCCTTCAGAGTTTTACTGCTGCCAAAGAGAATGCTGCCAAGGCTTTTGAGGATCTTTGGTCAGCTTGTGCTTTCTTTGCTGGGCAGATAAACTCCCATTAAGAAAAAAATCTTCTATTTTCATAATTTTGTTGATGTTTTATTATCTTCCTGTTCAGGAAAATTATTTTAAAACTAGGAGTGTTGTGTTTAAATGGACTCCCTTAATATTGTAATGCACTTTTAAATGGAACACATATTTTTTGTCAGCTTAAAAGTAGAATAAAGTAATTAAAAATATATTTTCTATGGAGAAATTGTGTTTATTTATATTTGGGGTGCTGGCATAGTGTTTTTAGTGCTTTTTATTGTATTTGTTTCTTTCCAAAAAGTAACTTTTATGGACTGGTAGTGTTTACTGACAATTACTGCTTGTCTTCCTTGGGAAAGAGGTACCATTTTCGGCTTGACCGTGGAACAGACTACCAGTCCCATGACCAGCCTTCTTCCAACCACAAAACATAAAAGTTAAGCAAACAGTCTTTGCCACCACAGCATCTAGCAATTTGACTCCACCACAAGTACATGACTATGCTGTGGTCATTTTCTGTACCTGAGACCACTCATCTTTTACCTCGGATCCCTCTGATGTAGCACTTACAGCCATGATAAATCAGGGCTTGGTCATATCCTCTGTGTCTTTTGCAGCTATTGGGGTTCCCTCAGTGGGGAAGGCAGAATTACTCTTGTTGGTCTTGGGAGATGGAGCAAGGAAAGTTTCCCTGTTGTTTCATAGTACTATGTCTATCCCTAGGGAAGTAGCTGCTGCCATTAGTAACACAGTTGGCTCAACTCTTCCTGTCAGAAAAAAAAGAGAACAAGGCATGTATCTACTACTCCTCAAATTTCTTTGGATAGGAGTAGTTTACTAAGTCTGGCTCTGGGTTTAATTCAGGCTAATGCTTCTTCTTGTGAAGTAGTTTCTGGTTAAAGAAAGAGGGATTCCTCTTTTTCAGAAGAGATTCAGGATTCTGAATCTGAACACGAGGATTCAGGAATGGATATAGGGTTTGTCCTCAGATTTCTGATTCAGACTTAAAGGAGAGCTCAGTGTCTGATTCTCCCTGTGTTTTTTCTTGCTCTGAGACTATTGCTAGAATGTGAAATGGGTTTCAGTGGGAGATCACTGTGGTTTCTCAGTCTGTCAGAATATCCTATGAGTTGTTACAGAAGGATTTTCCAGAACCCACACCCATTCCTCCTGTTCTATCTGCTTTAGAGGATGTGTGTGTTAACTGCCTGTAATTTTTCTCATAGCCAGCTGCCTCTAAAAGGGCAGATAGGATGCATAAAGTTCCTCAGTCTTTTAAATCATATTCACTATTCCTGAACCTGACTCACCAGCTATATCTTTATCTGATCCCACTTCTACTAAACACTTAATTAATTCCAATCATTGTCTTTCTGATAAAGATGGGAAAATTATTGATAGGTATGGGGAAAACCATATACTTCTGCAAATCTGATTTTCAGCATTTCAAATTGTCAGGCTCATATGTTAAAGCTTGCTCTGATAAATTGTGAAAGTATGAGGAATGTTTTATCTACAGTTTGCTGTGAGGAAACATCTGGTTTAAATAACTTTCTTCTACTGTACAGGTTACAAGTCATTGTTTGCAGTGACTGTATGACTCTGTTGTTACTTCTTCCAGGGCTATGGCCACTGATACTGCTTTAAGGAGGTTTTTGCATGGCTTCATTTTCAGAACCTCCAGAATGATGTTAAAAATGAAATTTTAAATTCTTCCTTGGATACAGATTTAGTGTTTGGCACCTCTGCTGTAGAAATGATCAGAAAATGTGATGAAAGGGGCAAACTGATCCAGGGAATCTGAAATATTGTCAGCCCTCCGTTTCCAAACAGTCCCCTTTTTTTCAAGGTTACAGATGGCAGTGGGAGGAAATGCCTCCTTTCTATGGGGTCATTCCTCATCCTACAGATCAGACTTATTTGTTCTCACTGGTTGTTCATCATATGCTAATCCAATGAGTGATAGAACCAGTTTCTCCTTCCCAGGTGGCAAAGGTTTTTTATTCAAGGATGTTCCTTGTACCATAGAAAGAAAATGCTTGAACATCAGTTCTGTATTTTTCTTTTCTAATCCTGTTTGTGACAGTGCCCACATTCAAAATGATGTCACTTCCCAACCTTTTACATCTTCTTCATTCAAGTTTCTTTGTAAAATTAGATTTAAAATATGCTTATCACATTGCTGTTCATCCAGACTTCAGGTGTTTCTCAAGGTTTTGTGTGTCTGGATCATATCATCCATTCACTGCCTTACCCTTTGGACTATACTCTGCACCAAGGGTGTTCACAAAGAGTCTAGTTCCAGTAATAGCTCATTACATGCTACAACTTATCCACATATTTCTATATTTAGACAACTTGCTTATCTTTGCTGAGTCTTTTTCAAAGTGTCAGGAATCTCGCTCTCTTGTGTGAGAGATCCCACATAAGCTGGGATTCCAAGATAACTCCCTTGCACAGGATTGTTTTCCTGGGATGTTAACTAGGCACCTCAGTTGAAACAGCTTTTCTTCCACAGGAAAAAATAGATGTTTATTTAGATCTATTTCTAAGGTTTTTCACTCAGGTTGCAGTCAATGCAAGTGAATACTTCAGGAATTTGGGTCTCATGGCGTCTATGGTTCTCATGATACCACTGGCAATATTTCACATGAGAAAGATACAGTGGTACCTGAAATATCTTTGGTTCCAGCATCAACACCCTTAATCTTTTCAAACATCAGTGCTGGGGTTTGTCAGAAAAGAAATCTTTTTGTGTAAAAAGCAGATATCCTTGAAAACAGTTCACCCCTTCTCCCTCCCTCCTGCAAAACAGTCAGTCACCACAGACACTTCATTCTTTGCTTGGGGAGTAATTTCAGGAAAAATAAAACTGCAGAGGGTGTGGGACACCAAGGACATTAGCAAGCACATAAATATCAAGGAGATCCTTGTCCTGATCAAGGCACTCAACTCTCTGAACTAACTTTCATCTCCAGGACCGCTTCATGTGGTTACTGACAATACCACAGTCATGCGGTACGTCATCAAACAAGAGGGTTCCAAGTCATATCCTCTTTGCTGACTAGCCATGTTAGCTTGGATATAGCTTCACAGCAAAATCTCACTCTACAGGCATCCTGCATTACCTCAAAGCAAACCTGTATAGCAGACAAGCTGACCAGGATCAGGGCAGACCCTCACAAATGGAAACTTGATCAGGGGTTCTTCCAAGATTTGATCCATTGTGGGAAGTTTCACAAGCTGATTTCTTTGCCTCCTTTTTGAACAATCAGCTGGAAAGATTCTGTTCCAGGACTCCAGGCAAGAAGGCCTGGAAGACAGATGCCTTTTCTTTTCTTTGGATGGGAATGTTTTTGTATGCTTTTCTGCCCTTTCCAAGATCATTGTGAAGACTCTCTTCTGGCCCAGACAAGCACATGTCTCCTTTCTTTTGGAAATGACTAGGGACAATTACCACAAGCTTCCTCACAGACTGGATCTACTCACACAAGTACAGAGGTGTTTGATATACTCCAGTATCAATCATCTTCATTTAACTGCCTGAATGATAAGGTCTTAATTCCTTTTAGGCACCTGTTTACTGAGGATGTGCAACAGGTTTTAATAGAGGCAAGAAAGTCTGCTACTGAAAAATCATATATTAGCAAATGGACAAGATTTTCTAGTTGGTGCCAGCAACATAATCAGCACCCATTCAGGGCTAGTTGTTCTCTGTTTTCACAACATTTGAGTGGGTTACTATCCTATGGCCTTTCTTATTCCACTATCAAGGTTCATTTTCTGGATTTCAGCATGAATGCTCATGGATCCTTCATCTTTCAAGGCAGTCTCATGTCAAAATGTTCTTGAAAGGGGTTTTGCAAAAGGAGCTTCCAGAAATATCAGTGCCCCTTTCTTAGTATCTTATTTTTGTCTTATAGAACCTAACACTTGGTCCATTTAAACCAGTTAACCTGGCTAATGTGAAATTTTTAACATGGAAAAATGCTTTACTAAATGCTCTGACCTCTGCAAAAAGAGTATCTGAGTTGCAAGCTATTATGCTGAGTCACCGCTTTCTCATTTTTCATAGAGACAGGTCTTTTTTGAGAACTACTCCTTCTTTTATTCTTAAAGTAGTATCCATGTTTACTTTATGCCAAACTATCCATCTCTCCAGTTTCCTTCCTGAAACTAAAACTGAGGGAAAAAGGATACTCCATACCTTGGATGTCCATAGCAAACTCAGGTACTATCTTGACAGAAAAAAAATATTTCAGATCTTTGGATCAACTGTTTGTTTCTTGTGAAGGTAAGGAGGGACAACCTATGTCAAAAGAGACTATTTCCAAATTGTTATCTAAGGCTATTACAATTTCTTATATTCACCATAACAAATTTATTCCAGGCAGGGTCAAGGCAATTACCATGGCCTTGGCTTTGTCTATGGCTTTTTTGGAAAGGGTTGGAATTTAGAAGTATTCTAGAAGCTGCTACTTGGTCCTCTGTACATACTTTTACAAAGCAGTATAAGCTTGATTTTTTCTCTATGTTCAGATCAAGCTTTGCTAGGACTATTCTTCTGGAACTCCTGTACTCTTCTTCTTCCATCCCCAAATGTAGTTGGTTATGGTAATCTACCCATAGAGGTAATGATCTATATGATAAACATAGTACAGTTGTGTAAGTTGAACTTACCGCAACTGTAGACATTCAAATGATTACTGCTGCAGTAGCTGCTCTGTCCCTTCATGCCCTTTGTTTTTGGTGTGTTTTTGTGCCAGTGTAAGGACATTTATTTTTTGTTGTTCCTGGCATTGTTCTTTCAGGGATTAGCCTCCCTCTCTCTGCTAGCAGGAAAGCTTTAAAGGGTTTTGTGCCCAGACTTGTCTTTCATTCAGTTCATCTTAAGCTACTTCATAGTTTGGGTACGTGGAAGGTATCCTGAAGCTTTGCAAGCTAGCCAGCTGTTATATCCTAGGCAGGATATAACCCATACAACTATGGCTACTACAGCAGTGATGATTTGAAGGTCTACTCTAATATTAAATTCAACTTACACAACTGTATTTTCCACTGAAGTAACTAAAGAAAAATCTGTTTATTTTTATCATCAGAAAGCCCACTTTACATAATGACAGCATAATTATGGCAAAAAGAAATGGTAACAAAACAGTTTGCACATCATTTTTAAATAACTAACCTGTTGAATGTAATGTATTAGAACAAGAACACTCATCCATCTACCTACTTAACTGAATAAACTATTTGAAACTTCAACAAGGCATCTTTATTCCTCCTGCAGGAATTGCATCAGAGACAGAGAGTCTTATAGGTCTGCTAGCTAAAGTGATTTTAACTGAATTAACCTATTATACCCTGTTTCTCATTAGTCCTGTCACGGTCTGGGTCACAAGTGAGATACCAGACCTGATTCGAGCTTTCTGGATTACCTTTGTTTTCAGTGTGTGATATATGGGATAAGCTCTTCTTCCTCCAGTCCTCAATTGTGAGGTATTGCAGGCCTCGGTTTTGGTCTTCTCCCTTTTAATAAATGCTTCTTGACACTGGAAGACATTATTCAGTTGAGAAGATTACTATATCATAGTTATGTTGATGACATCTAGCTTTGTCTCTCATTCACCCAGGAATCTCTGTCTGCACTAAACCATCTACCAAATGACTTAATGCCCCAAAGATTGTATGGTTAGCAGTCTGCTCAAGATTAACACATCCAAGATGGTGACAATGTTTATTCAAACAACTCCTCAGGGGTCTTTCCTGCTAACATTGTCTGCCAATATTGTTCATCATAATGACTGCTTGAGCTTCATGTCAATGTTGAGTGATCCTGGGTAATTACTGATAACAGGCTATTGCGTAAGGATGAGATCTCAGCTGTCATCACGTCTTCTTGTTTCCACCTTCAGAATATCTTCTTGAACAAGCACCTTATTCTGTCTTCTGATCTTCCTACTTTTATGCCGGCACTCATCTCCTTTCAAATTGACAGCTACAATGCCCTACACCTAGAGTTTCATGACACTGCACTTGTTTTCTTACAGCTGGTGCATAACTCCATTGCTCAGTTACTGAGCAGAGTCTCTAGATCTCGTCATAGTACACTGGTTTTGTGAAGTCCTTACTGCCTGCTTATTCAACACAAGAAACTAAACGGAGATTCATCCTAGTCTCACTAGTCCTACATGGGTTAGGTCCTTCTCTCTGTAGGAACATTTGTCTTGTTAAAGTCCAACCAGACCTCTATTCCCAGCCTTTCATGTGGTGCTGGTGGTTTCCCCATTCTGCCATATGTATTCTGATATTTGGGCATTTAGTTATCAAGGGCCTTATTTGTAGAATCTGTTACCAGATCAGCTGGGGGAATCTTGCCAGATTTAAGCATGGTCTGAAAACAAACTTTTTTGAGCTTGCCTTCAGTTAATCCACCCTCTTCGTTGTATACATCTAATTTGTGAACATTATCGTTCCTATAACTGACCTTTGAGCTGGTCTATAATAACTCATATATTTGTAGGCATTACCTGTTTTATTTAAAGATTATAGGTTTTATTGAATTTTATACACATACATGAACACAGACATGCGCACACATACAGACATGTGTATATATATATATGTGTGTGTGTGTGTGTGTGTGTGTGTGTGTGTGTGTGTATATATATATATATATATATATATATATATATATAAATGTATATACACACATAATGACACCGCGATTTTGTCCATTATTACATACCTTTTTGTTTTATTATGCTTTACATTACAAGTCTGTTGTTTGTTGCCAAAGACAGCACTTAATAAGATTCAGTGCTGCTATATAAAGATCCACTTTTTGTCAATGCTTTCTACACAGTGTGCAGCTGGTTGCTTTTGCAACTTAATAAACAGAGCATGCACAAAACAAGTTTGCATCAGTTTCTACCAAAACAAGGTATTTGAGGAACAGAGCAGTTTTCTTCAGAAAGCAGTAACAGGCAGCAGTTTTCATTTCCTTTAAGCAAGGGACAGTTCATAAATGCAAGGAATGCCAGAATCACACATGCATTATTCTTTTCACTGTTGCAAGGCACCATACTCTGGCTCTGAATTTTCTTCAGGTGCTTGATAATATTTCAGTCTGTACACCGTGGTTATCAGCTTTACACTTAATCAAAAACTCAGGCATTTCATATTCATTGCAAAGATCAGAAGAGGCAAACACATGTCTAACAACTCCTTTATAGAGTCCCTTTCCACATGGTATTGGTCTACAATGTTTGTGATATGAAGGTCTACAATGTTTGTGTTAAGGATGTTAAGGATAGACAATACACACCACTGTGGCTACTAGCACCAGTAATCATCTGTTGTAACATACAATAGCTAAAGCAATGGCTACCGCAACATATTTCTGCTACTTTCCTGCATTAACATTGGGATTTCACTGTGGCCAAACTCACTGCTAGAAACATTTCACATCATGGAATTTCTACATTTCAGAATCACTCTGCCATCTTGTTTCCCTTATGTGCATACACGGAGATACTCATTCTAATAATGTTGCTCATTACTATGTCATTATCCCACAATTAACATATTTGCAAGCAGCTATATTGTGACTATATATTACACATGCACTTTAAATGTGACTATATACCATGTCTGCAGAATTATTTATTTGATCATTTATTTATCTAATAAATTAGTTGAATGGTTGGTCACTACTGGGCAGTGCCATTTAACAGACAAATGTTCATTCATTGTCTTATGATCACTGTTTTTTTTTATGTCTGCAGTTTTTGTAAAATGCATTATTCTCCATTGTCTTGTTTTTACTAACTGCTAATTACAATTGTTATTTTAAGATGCTTAAGTCACCAGCAACTGACAATATTGATATTTTATTATAAAATGAATAAACATTTTTAGAATAGATTTAAATTCAGGATAGGGCTGATTTCACCTAAAAGAGCCAGGAACTGCTGCTATGTTTGCATGTGTCTTAGCTCATTTATTCAGAGCTGCTCATCGTTTGGCAAAGATGCCAGAGACTTTGAGAGATTTTGCAAACATCTGAAGCCATTCTTGGCAAGACAGATCAATTTAAGTATCATTTTGCAATTGCTTTAATTGTTTTCATTACACTTTGCAAGATATATGTGCTATTTATTGCTTTCTGCACGTCTTTAAAGTTGAAAAGTTGGATTTTCTAAATGCTGTAAGGGCTGCTATTCTGCCTTTAAATACAGTGTATCTAGTCATGTTAGCTGGTATTAGGCATCTGTTTGGGGTTCCTTAAAACATGGGCTCCAAACTAGTCATTTTACATTAAGATGGTCAAAGTCTGCTCTCTTGTGGCAGAAGATGGCTGATGTCACCCTATATGACCTAGAAATTGATGGTAGAAAGCTCATTGTGTGGTTACCTGATAGCCTTAGGGCATAGCTACTGGAAATCTTGCAGCTTTTCTGATCATATATAAGCCTCACATTTGTGTTAAGCTGCTCATCTCACAGCAGTGGTTAATGATACCTAGTAGACACAATCACCAGAAGCTGAAATTTCCCTATGAAAAACTACATCAGAACTTCACCTTAGTCCTGTGCTCCTCATGGGTCAGCTAATTTGCACAGTAAGCAGCATAAATGCATTTAGTTAGGACTATTTAGGTCAACATTACATTATTACAGTACCTAGGAGTATCACTGATCAAAGAAAATCAGATTTGAGCACTGGGAAGCTTCAATGGATAAGTCAGCTATTGATTACACCAAAGTAAGCACCCATCACTCGTCCAGTTACAAACACCCCCAATCCTATCCCTTGAAAAGTAGACATTAAGACCTGCATCCATGGATAGGCACTTTCCTGCTACCTCTGCATCTAGCTTGGTGAACATGGGCATCCTGTGGCAGGGTAGCAATGGACCTATGTACACTGAGAACCACTTAATTCTCAGGCAAACAAATACAGTATGCGAGAGATGTAGTTAGACAGTGACACTGGAGGACAGACTCTCACATATAGGCACAAAAAGGCAACAAACAGGCAGTGGCAACACACACCAATCACGGAACTCACAAAGGACCAGACACATAGACTCACATATGCAGAGGTGCTCACCTATAACTTACCCAAACCTCAAAGGCCTCTCAGGTGCAGTCCACAGGAACTCTGCATGCACACAAACAAGGCAATTCCCATCATAATACATAAAGTCACATCTCATTGTGTCTCAACTACCTAGACCATAAGGTGAAACACCCCACAACCCAATATTCTAGTCACAGGAGACTTGATTGTGAGACAGACTAATGACCCTCTTATCAGACTGGATAAGGGGAAGGTTACAGCTAGTTGTCTGTCAGAGGCCAGGATCCACCAGATCATGCAAGCACTCAGGTCACTTACCCCTAAGTACTGGTATGACTCTGCTATAATCCATGTGGGCATGAATGACCTGAGATGTACCTCCTTGAACTTTATGAAAAATGACATGATTGAGGTCTCTGAATATGTGTCACAAGAAAGTATGAGCCTAGCATTTAGCTGCATTCTATCATCTCCAAGGCTGATGCCACAAAACCAGCAGAACGTAATCAACTTGAACAATTTCCTTAGCTACTGGTGTCATTATAAAGGGGTCTAATACTTGTCAACCTGGGAGGATATGGTTGATAGGCCATGCAGATTTTCCAGCGATGATCTTCACCTGTTGCTACTAGGCTTTCGGATATTAGCTAAACCATTATAAACTGCCAAACAGACAAACCTTCAAACATAGCAAAAGCTGCTCAGGACAAGCT
Source organism: Protopterus annectens (assembly GCF_019279795.1). Lineage (NCBI taxonomy): Eukaryota > Metazoa > Chordata > Ceratodontiformes > Protopteridae > Protopterus > Protopterus annectens. The sequence goes on from NC_056726.1 coordinate 917,660,166, forward strand.
AAAAGTGTTATTGCTCAATGCTAGGAGTTTCAACAAGAAATTGCTCTCCCTAGAAGGGTTCCTCACCCTGGAGAATGCTGACATGAATGCAGTTACTGAAACATGGTTCAAAGCCATGGAAAGCACTCTGGTTGTGCATGGCTATAATACTTTTCATAAGTTCTGACCACCTACTGAACATGAAAGATTAAAAGGTAGAGGTGTATCTATATACATAAAGGATCAGCACATCTCAAGGCTGGTCAAACAATATGACACACTTGAGTTACTCCATCTCCAGCTAACCATGGGAAAAATCCATTACCATATTTTTGCTCGCTACAGGTCCCCCACCATGAACAAGGAGATTTATACAACATACCTGAAGTTACTCTAATTACTCACCATCCAGTTAAGTACCATTCACATGGGTGATTTTAACAACCCCAACATTAACTGGAAGGCATACTTGGCCTCAGTCTAGCAGGCATAAAGATTTCTTGACTTTGTAAACTCAAATACTCTGGAGCAACTAATGCAACCCTATTAGGGGTACAAATATCCTAGATATGGTACTGACAAATATGGGTGAACACTGCAACCCTCCAAGGTGTGTTGTCTTCACTGGTAATATCAGACGACAAAGCAGTCTCCCTTGAAATAAAGGTAAAACTAGGCCCCTGACCTAACTCCAAAAACTATAAGAACTTTTCTAAGGCAAACTACCTCCTATTAAGTGGCGGCATAGCTAGTTTCCAAGTTCTCCCAAACTCAGAAAACAAAGAAGCCTATGCAGGGATGAACATGAAAGCCCTGAAGACCATATAAACAACTGCATAAAAATGGTGGTACCAGACTGAAATAAGCCCAGGTGAAACTGCAAGGACAAACTACCCTGGTGAACAACTAGTATTAATAGGTTGCACAACAAAAGAAAGAAAATCCTGTAGAGAAGTAAGAAGAGATGTGTAGAACAGAACAGAAAGTCCATCATTAGTCTAAACAAGCAAATCAGGGAACTAGTCAAGACTCTGAAAGCAGACTTTGTGGCAAAAATAACCTCCAAAGCTAATAATAACCATAAGGCATTTTTCAGTTATGTCCACAATCTTAAGGGCAACACCCAAAATTGTGCAGAAATAATTGTGGATGTCATCCCTTATACTAAGCCAGAAGATATAGCAAAATTTGCCGTCTGATAAATTAAGCTCAAATTTCACCTTTTCATCACCCCCAGTTCTCCCCAAAGAAATACCCACCACTACCCCTGCCAATTATCACTAAAGAAGAGGTTGCCACTACGATCTCTAAAGCTAGAAACACAGCTTTGATGGGGCCCAATGATATAGCAGTTTGCCTCTTATCCAGCTTGAAGCAGGACCTACCAGGCCTATTGGAATCTCTATTTAATCACAGTCTCTGTACTGGCTTTGTCCTGATAGATTGGAGGACAGCAACAGTCATCCCTCTGCACAAAGAGATACAATAAATTGACCCAGGTAATTACCGACTCATAAGTTTGACAAGTCTTATATGTAAGGCCGTGGAAAGAATAATCATGGACCAGATACATAATGACATAGGAAACCTCCAAACACTGGACCCAACCCAATTTGACTCTGTCAAAAGGTAGGTATTGCCTATTAAATCTGGTGGACTTGGCAGTGGATGAGGGTAAAATGGTATATACCACCTTCCTTGACCTTGCCAAGGAATTTGACACAATCCAACATGCAGGTATTTAAATAAACTGACAAAACTGGACTAGATGGATAGCCAGATTGCTCATCGACAGGACATGTGGTTAAAGTGGATAAATCCAGATCCTTAAATGCGCACTTAACTCCATGCACAAAATGCCTAATCTTCTTAAATATACTAACTTCAAGACTGCAGTACATTACAGTGAGAGAAATAGCTGAGGGTACTACAGTCTCAGGCTTAGTGTACATAAACACCTTTTCAGGTAATTAATCTCATTGTCCTAAGGATCACATTTGCTGCTTGGAATGTCAAAATGCTACTAGCACACACAAATAAATAGCATGCTTAGGAAGTGAGTCATGCTTTATTCTAACATTCAGTAAAAAACTTGCTTGTGCCCATCCATCTGAAAACTTTTTATATTACATTTGCTACATTATTTTTCACAAAACAAATATCAAAATCATAGGAAATTACGAGGCTAATGGTCATAGTGCATTTTTAAGCCTAGCCATTCGTGCCTTAATTTTTCCAATTATCAATGTCCACTGGCTAGAATGGCTTTGGTATATGCCTGTACCTATGGGCATCTACAAACTACCCCTGTCCATAAGTGTCACAGGTGAGAAGCTAGGCTGAATTTGTAATTTCTCTTCCATTGATCCAAATTTCATTTAAAAAGGCTTAGGGAAGAGCTCTGTTTCAGAGAAGGGGCTAATCCCTGAGAAACATGCCTGCCCTTCCAACATGTTTTGTTTATGCACCAGACGAGGTTTAGATCCTTAGATCAGGTAATTCTAGTATTGTTTGTTTTGTGAATGTATAGCAGATCCATCAGGACTGGCTCAGAGAATACATTGTAGGGCAGGCATAGATTGTCCGTCAGTAGTCAGTTGGAGTTTGGGTAGTACAGGGACAGGACTTTGATGCGGTCTGCATAGGACATATTATTTACACCCTGTATTCTTTTGCTGAGGAACCTGTGTGGATATATAGCTTTATATGTTCATTATTAACATATTTGCACTTCTCTGGTAATATTTCTTCTATGGTGGATGAACTGTAAATTAGTAATGCATTCCAATGTAGCAACACAGAGTTGTAGTTCAGTGATAAAACTCAGTCTTTTCAAATGATATTCTGTGGATGTATATCCAGATGTCCATGCTCTTTAGAATTGTTTATAGCAAAAAAGAAAAATTTTTACTTATCTTAGTCATAATAAAATTTAAATAAATACTGATGACATGCACATAAAAATAAACTGCAGTGGCTCATTTATTGTACCGTTCCATAAAATGCCATCAATAAAGCACTTAAAGAAACGTAACTGTTATCAAAATTGCTTTCTGTTACTAAAAATTGCTGTGCTGCTGTAAAAATGAAAGAAAACAGCAAGGGGGCCATTAAGGTTGTCATAGCTGATCCACATATGTGAAAAAGCCAATACTGATTTTTAAATTGAAAGCAGTTCTTACCTAATGTGTGTCTACACAACTGCATCTTCATTTTGACTATACATTGTTAGTTAATTATGTTCAGCATATCTAATCAGCTGAATCTGAGATAAAACATTAGTATCAGAAAGCAGTCCTGTTAAAGACCATCTCTCTAGAACCATGGGTCTTACTGGTGTAAGGAGTAAAATCTTTAAACGTTTATGTAAAAAACAGATTCTGGTTCAAGGTCTACCACATAACTGAACTCAATCCTTCATCATCCTTCATTAGAAATAAGATGTTCTATATACCATATTTTGGGTATATATTAGATAAACAACATGACCAAAAATCCCCAAACCTGAAACCAGAATTGTGAGATCGCAGTACAGTGAAGATGGGAATATTTGCCCTTTCCTCACTGTAGTGCAATCTCGGAATATATATTTAGCAGGGGGTGTGCGGGGTGCAGCCCCGTACAATTGCAGTTTCGAGTTCTGGGATTTTCGATAATGTCAGCATTCGGTAAGATAAACTTTCATTTACCTAATATAGACCCCCATATTTTGTATCAGACTTCATGGTTCACTGCAGAATCTGAACAGGTAAGATAACTTTTAGCTGACTTAGGTCATAGATAATTTTAGCATAAAACATTCCAAACCTTTTTCAACAAGCCAGAAGAAATGAAACTGGAATCTATGTTGGCTGTACTGCCTATCAATATTTAAACTATTATTCCTGTATGAGTACTATCTGTATCAGTGTTGCTATGAATAAAATGACAGTAACATGGCGCAGTATATCTTGCCATTCATGGTACATGCACTTACTATACCCTGACATGTAATGTTGCATCATGTGGTACATGGCATAACTTTTAATTTATGGGGAACAGGCTGCCAAAAGAAAATTAGTGAGGGGTTCAAGGAAGTGAACTAAACATGATCTTTGATGGTTGCAAAATATATTGGGGTAATGCCCCTTTAATTTTGCAGGTTGCAGTTGACTATGTATCCAACTACAGTGAACTAAAGCAGGGCCATTATCACACTGTAACATTCCATATGATGATATCTTCTGTTAAGGTAAGCATTTGTGCATTCTGTAGATGTGAAAGATAAGAAAATGGAATAACATTTTAGCTTACTTTGTGCAGTGTTTCGTCCCTTGCACTGGTCAGTGAACAGATCAGCTGTTACGATTCATGTATGTTCATTCCTTCTAAGTGAGTATTCATCACTGTGAGGCTGTCATCCAGTCAGCCATCTAAGGACCTTGCTTGCTGGCCTAACTTCCTACCCTTCACTGCTCTACATTGCATATCACCAAAGCAGGACCTTTGAAGCACAGCTGCAATAACACTTGATGACTTCAGTGCACTCTCTGATCTGCATCAAAATAAATGTGGACCAGGCTAAGAACCCTTCCAAGTTGAGTGAGCTACCATCTGCCACTCATGTTCCTCTATCCATTCTAGCATTTTGTTTGCTAATTTGTTCTAGGTAGTCTGGGTTTTACTCTATATCCCAAGGGGATAATCAATTCATACTGATTATTTCACTTTTGTTAACTACTTGAGACAGAATGGACTTCACTTCCTAACTTAACGTGTGTGAAGATTATAGTGCTTGATTGCTACCAGACAGGCAGACATCTATTGTGGTCATCATAAAAACATGTGGGTAGGTACTTTTTCACGGGTTAGATACTTAGTTCAATGATATCAGCTTAATCAGTACAGCTTTAAATGTGGATTACAATTTCTGAAAAGGAGAAGAAATTCAGTGTCCTAAGGTAATGACATAGGTCCAACACTGGGCAAATAACAGCATCTTAAGGGAATTTTTATTTATTTATTTTGCTAAGTGTTTGATGATATATAAGTGAACAAAGTGATCTTTTATGATTGCTAGTAACTCCTGCTGCTGCTTTGAGCCATGAACCTTTGAACCAGACACTCCTAAGTATGGCCTATAGTGTGCAGCTACAGCGTTGAAGTGTTAATTACTAGCTTTCTAGGGATGCATCTACCACACTGTACTATCATACCAGCAAAAATGATATATTGGCTAAAGCAATTGCACACACACACACACACACACACACACACACACACACACACACACACACACACACGCATGCACGCACACACACACACACACACACACACACACACACACACACACACACACACACACACACACACACACACACACACACACTCTCACACACACACACACACACACACACACACACACACACACACACACACACACACACACACACACTCTTGCATACTAATTTTAAGGAGAGGCTAAGAAATCCTTTTCGGTACTATGACACTTCTTTCTGCTGTTGTGGTACCTCCTTACCATCAGTGAGGTCATGGCACACCAAGGTCACATATTACTACATTAGCTTCAAAAGCCAATTAACTTCTGACAGTTATAGCTAAGCAATCATTCTATTTTCAAAAGTTCCCAACAGACATAATCCTGTATAGATACACTTTGTTTGCTTTAAAACTTAACTTTTATTTGCAGTCTTTAGTGTACCCTGACTTTCCAAACAGACAAATAGAAATTAAAAAAATTCCCAAAATATAACAGAATAATTAGCTCATTTACAAACTAATTTCATTCTTGAATACATATGTCATTGCATAAAAAATGTGTCAATTAATATCACTTGAAAAGGACTGTGAGTCTGATACTACAAAATTAAATAAAATGTCTTACCCTGTAACCATTGTTTAATACCCATAATCAAACTAGGTGTGCATTGCTTAAAAATCATAAACTTTAAGGTTTTAACATCAAATTTCATTTACAGAAAATGCTTAGCCACTGGGCTTTTCAGTCATCCATTCTAAATATCTCCCACATGTCCAAGCATTCTTCTTTTAACCATGCACTTTGTTTCCCCAGTATATACCATCTAACAATCACAAAGCAATAAATAAATAATCCCTTCAGATAGGCAAGTTGCAAACTGTTTCACAATAATCCTACCACCCTTCATGGCACACAAATTTCCTTCCAATATATATTTGCATGTTCAATGGTTCCACTTTGTTTATTCCCTTCTCTATTTATCCTTGTCCCATCACAATAAATAAAATGGCTATGCACTATTCCATCCACTATTCTAGTCCTCCTTCTAAGGCAAAGCTTGGGGAACAGAAAATATGCTCCTCAACTTTTTATCTGAAAGTAACACATACCAGTATTTCTTAACTGTGTCAGTCATAATCTACCAGCTTTGTGCAATTACCCTTATATACATTTAATTGCAACCAGCCAGAAGCTTTTGGAGAAAATAAAATTTATGATTTAAAGAAATTAGGCAATAAACTTTGAAAAATTAATTATATGGGCAGATATGTTATTGCATTAGAAAATATAACATAAAAAGTTTTGAGCAGGCAAGATCCATAGGCATGAGTTCACTGACTCAGGAAGTCGGCTGTGTATGTTTGAATCTGTAATCCATGCACAGATTCATAAAGTCCACAGAACAGTCCCTGACACAGGCACAGCACCAATTATCTACCCCCTTCCCTTTCCATTGTTTTTTCCCCTTGGTTCTTTCCCACCCACTCCCTTACCCATTGTTGTGTTCGTTACTTCCTAGCTGTCGTTAAACTGATAGGACTGTAGGGTATTCATTGATAGCGCTCTCCTCTCATTGTGCTCTAGTACAGTGCAGAATTCAAACTCCCCCAACACTCTATCCTTTCATGTGAGTTCTGCTTACAATGGCAATCAAAATGGAATTCAGAATAGAAATGACTTACCGTTATATGGCTTTTTTTGGTTTAATGTCTTCACTGACACTGGTACGTTGGTATACAGTTTTCTGCTTAATGGTGTAAGAGTGATTATTATAAACAGTTCTACATCTCTTATTAAACTGTTATACTTTTCATGCTGTCTACACTACAAATGTATTGCTGCTTCTAGACAGGTGGGGATTAAAGTTTCTTTCATATCCTCAGAGAAAATCTGGAAAATAAGCTAATTACGTAGCCATAATTTGTAATATTAGTACAATGATTGTAAATCAAGTAACCCTTAACTGTATTTTTTCTGATACTAGTGATCTGCACTCACCATTAAAAGGAATGAGTTGTATTTTCATGACTGTAATAAACTTAATTGTCCAGAATCTAGCTGACATGTACTTTTCAGTAATATAATATCTCATGTTAAAAAGATCGAGCTTTGTCTTCCTTTCATCACCATTATCCTCATTATAATCACATGTCAGAGGAATAGACAGAAGTATATAAAGTCTGTTAAAGTATCACGTCCTTATGGTGCCCTCCAGTGCAGATAAATCAGGGCCTTTTTATCTTTTATTTTGAAATCCAAAGAAGACCATGGCTGACAATGTGTAGTTACATCCACACATGGGGCAAAATACCATGGCTGGCAATGTGTAGTTACATCTACACATGGGGCAAAAATGGTATAAAGTATGATCAGTAAGTTGCCACGGGATGTTTAAAAAGTAAGTTGGTGAGATTCAACAGAAGACTCTAAACAGATGGGTACATGAAATATGTGTAGCAAAAGCTGTTTACAATTAAAGTAAAACTCAGTGGGAAAATATTTGTCTGTGTGCTTTTCCCATGTCTGCCAACCATCATAGCCTCCTGAGGTCATTCATTCACTTGTGCAAGGAAATTCAGGAAAAAAGTTGACAATCATCTGGGCAGCATGTTTGTGTCTTTGTCCTGACCATCTCTCTGGATGCTGTGGAGATGAGTGCCTGTATATCATCTCATTCAAGTTAGACTGGCTTGTCCCTAGGAGTAAGATCCATTCGAATACCTCATCTATCTAACTCTGACTATAGTTAAGGAGTCCTTTTCCATCAGCAAGGTGAGTCCAGCTTATTTCACAGCTCATGAATCAAAGGTAACCTTCTCTGTCAGTCCCTAGATGACAGGCATTATCTCCAAACAGCAGCCCACCTCATCCTTGGATATAAGTGGTATGTTTTTCACCCTTACTCTAAACCTTCCTTAATCCCACTCATTGCTGGTTGACAAAGACACTGTATCAAACTTTGGCCTGCACTGTCCTTCTCATATCATTAGCTTGCTTCCACATGTGTCCCTTGAGGGTTAGCAACAATATATTGGGAAGTCAAGCCTATGTCATTGTGGTCAATAGACACATTGTGCAAGTCTCCCCTCGTACTGGCACATTAACTGACCAAGATGAAATGTAGTCTCCCCCAAAATAGACAAACCAACAATTATCACCTCTTCTTGTCCTACATCACCCTCAGCTCTTTGAATGCCTGAGCATGCGGGTGGTCAGTATCATAGGTGGAGCATTATACTTATGCTCCACAAAGCCACATCAAAATATGAGACCGATTTGAGTTCTGGAAAGAGAAGAATGCATGGATTTACTGGACTGTGTAAAATCAAAAATGATGTACTGAACAGGATTTTAGAAAACAATATCATTAAACTAGACCTATTTTGCTTCTGCTTCATTCTATGAGAAGAAATTAGCTTTGTGGCTCAGAAGTTTCTTTTCCGCACTGAAAGTTTATGGAAGCTAAAATCTAGAATGTAAAAGAAAGTGAAATATAGGCTAAATTATCTTACAATGTTAAGGGATTTCTGGGCTGGTAGTATATTAAAATTTAGTAATGTAGCAATAGCAATGATTAAAATAAAATAACTTCCTATACCAGTATGCCATGAAGCATATATACTGGAAACTGGAGCATGGTGATTTGAAATAATGAATATTTCTAAATGAGGATTTATGGATTGGGTAGTGAACTATTTTTGTATTATATTTGACAAAGTGCAGTTGTGAGGTAATAAGCTGCATGACAAAATATATTGTACAATATTTGATAAAGTGCACTTCTGAGTTATGTATGACACATGAATGTTCTAAGCTTACCAGACCAGAAATGTATAACATGTCTGTCTGAGAATGCCTATAGCAGATATGACCAGAAGAATGATGCTACATTTAAAAACTTAACAAAATTGTAATTTATAATATATTGGGATGTTAGACATGATAATGGTATTTGTAAAATGTAGATAAACACAAAAGCCAGTAGAAGTAGCTGGATTAAACCCACCCAAAGTAATGCAGGCTGCAAATCAACACACAGTTGTAGAATGCAGAATCCACTTTATTAACTTCAGACCAAAAAAAAATCCAAAGATGAGCGCTTTCGTACAGAAAGATCTAGACTTGAGTGGGTTCAATCCAACTCTTTCTTCTGGCTTTTGTGTTTATCTGCTTCAGTTTGTGCTTTGTGACTTTTTTGAATTTGTAAAATGTATATAATGCTTATAGAAGGATAAAGTAATTTTGTTACTGAAGATAGCATGTTACTTTATAGACCTGGCAAAGGGAGAAACACTGTATTTGAACAGTTGTGAAACCTTATTATTTTTAAATAATCCTATGGCTATGAGGTGTGGAAAAGCTCATGTTATCAGGCTAGCTCCTCCATGTACATCATCTGAACATAGTAGTGGTGGAATATAAATGGGATAAAAATAAAGTTTGACTGGAAATAAGATTACTTTTCTGTATTATAACCAAGGCATGATGGTTTGAAACAGCAAATATATCTGTTTAAAAGATATATGAACTAGCTAATGAGTTACAGTTGTATAAATATTGAAGAACTCTGAAGATGAAGGCCATTTGGTTAGTGAAAGAAACTTGGTATTTATTAAAAGGTATATTTAAGACTGAAAAGAAATGTGTATTATACCTTTATAACTGAGAACATGCAATTTGCTTAACCATTTAGGCTTTATGCCACATATATGGTAAAGCTTTATGAAAATAATTTTGGGCTGGTTTGTCCTGTATTATGGAAGGGAATACCTACTTATTCTATTTTTGAAATGTGTTATTTCCTTAAGTTACTGTAGTAAAATGGGGTGCTAAATAACATATTATAAATGTAGTGTATACAAGTGATTTAACTGCTTTGGTTTTACTTTATGGTTAGTTGTGTTGGCAAAATTATGCCTAATTGTATGAGGGAATAACCCAATAAATGTTTCTTTTCTTTCCTTCATTCTTTTCTATGTGAATTGTAGCCAGAGTTTTTGATGTCAACTAGATGAGATCATAATATATTTAGGTCTCTTTTTTTTTTTTCTTCGTGTTTCACTCTCAGGATTAATTCAGCTTTATTATGTAACCCGTATTACTTGATAATTATGTTTACATGTTGGCATTATAGGAAATGACAATAATGTTTTTAAAATAAAGGATGTTATTTTGCTTCATTTTTTTAGAAAGATGAATCAAGATGTATGCACTATAATTCCAAATTTTACCAGATTTGGCTGAGTACTGGCACCCAAATAATAGTATAGAAAAGTTCTGAAGTGGAAACAAGCAAAGATATAGTTACATTGATGCAAATAGTCTTTACAGTTTTGATTAGTGGTTTCTTTCGCAATATGTTAGTCTTTTGTATATGTATTATCAGAAATTGATTGTATGTTACAGTAGAATGTTAACAATTTTGTTTTTGGAATTTACTTAATGTATAAAATGTGGATGCATGTTATTATGGGAGTGGTAAGCAACACAGAGAATTACATTTCTTTAATTAGTTTTATAATACAATATCAGCATTTCTAGAGGACTACAATGGGGTGATTTTGAAGAGAAGAAAGTGTGCAAGCACTTCTAGCCTGATTGTTTTATACATGAGAAAGATTAGAACTGTATGAATGAAACTATATGCCAGTCAAACAACACTGATTGCAATAGACTTGAAGATTTGTCAGAAATGTATGGCATATGCTATGACGTAGTCTTTCCCCAATGGGATGCTTTTATGTGTAGATTTGACTTTTTATTGGAGAGATGCCTAAGAATGATAGAGTGTGAAAGCCTTGAAAATACTGGAGAGTGAAGGTGTGTGTGTGTGTGTGTGTGTGTGTGTGTGTGTGTGTGTGTGTGTGTGTGTGTGTGTGTGTGTGTGTGTGTGTGTGTGTGTGCTGTGTGTGAGACAGTGTCTGGAGAAAAATTGGATATTACCGACTATACAACAGATTTTGAATTGTATTCCACAGAAGGTTTTTACAGAGTAGAGAGAGAGACACAGAGGTTAGACTATTAAGTCATTTGCTTTTGGAAGTACAAGTCAGCTAGTATAGGACAGAAAGTGTAGACATCAGAATTTTTGAGCATACTAATAATGAACCAGTATAATTTATGGCATCAAAAATAACAGTACTGGCCCCTTTACTGGGCTTCATAACTCTGACAGATTTATCATTCCTCAAATTATAGAAAATAGTTCTTTCACTTGAGGTGAGATTACTAAAAGAAAAAGACCTAGGGGGATTCACTAAAGCCTACAAGATTATTTTGACTGCGTGCATGTTGCGGCTTGATGCACACATGACTGTGAAACGTTTTAGATTCAGTAAACTTCACATAGAGGAGTGCATTCACGTGCAAACATGGAAACTTTTGTGACATGCAGATTATAGCATAAGTAGATGAATTGTGTGCTAATGAAGGAAATCAACACAGTGGAGTGATTCAACAAGTCGCAAGGTAACCATGTAGACTCCATGCTCATGTTGGCCATGTATTTGAATGTTTTCCAAATACAGCCACGCAAAGGAGTCCGCACAGAAACTAGAGCGAGTAATTGTCTGTACATTTGTGCAGAACAGACCCTAACATGTTATCCCACACAAATTATGATATTCCCCGACATGTTGGATACTAGAAAATTATATTAACAATAGGAACAAGTCCATATTAAGTGCCATGACATAAATACAGCTTTGCACCCCCACCCCCAAATGAACAATGTAATCATAACTAATGTAGACAGCTAAAAGTGTAATCCCCATGAAACACAAATCCCAAAACCTGCATTCTTCTGTGCAGATATATACCTGAATAATACCCTCTCTTGACTGTACAACATTGAGCTCCCCTTCAGTTTCCCTGCTTACACAGTTACCAGCTATGTAGATCCGGGGCTGTCAGCACAGTGAAGATGCAAATCAGGTCAAAACTCATTAGAATTGCTGAATCCCCAAAACTTGTAGCCATGTAGTGATGTTTACTTTGTGTAGGCACTTCCACAGTGTTTGTGGTGAATGCATGGCAGCAATGACTGATGATATCAGGGTGGTGAATCAGGTTAAACTTACAGAGGTGTACATGTAGGTCTGTGAAGTGTAAAAGTGCATGTAAGCAGTGCACAGTTCACAAGTTCTGTGTCATCCTCTATTTTGTTTGTTAAAATACATTGTATCTGTTCGCAGTTAAGTTAAAATGTAGTTTTTTAAATTTCTTCCTTGTTTGTGCGATGCGGCACTTAGCACAACCATGGGGAATAGAGCAATGAATGACATCTTTCTCTGTGCTTTTCAGCAGACTATTCCTGTGGCATCATATGTATGTATAGGGCTGTAGAGTATAGAAGGTCCTGGGTTCTACTACAGGGTCTGCAACCTTTTCTCAACATTTTGAGCTGCATGTTTGATCAATATCACATGCATGGAAAAAGTAATGGAAAGAAATTGGTTGGCCATTCTGTTACACCTGCCCTTTCCTTGACTGTAGTGCGGTCTCGGAGTTAGAATATTTAGTTGGGGGTTGTGAGGGGCACAGCCCCCCATGATGGGGGTATAGGAGGTGATACCCCCCACTTAAATATGTTTGTTTTTGTGTGGTGTTGGTGTTTGGCCAACTGATTTCTTTCCACTGGAAAGAAATTAGTGATTTGGCCATTCGGGAAAGTTGGAGTTCGACATTTTCATGTCGAACAACTGAGAGTCGGCAATTAAGATGTTGATCTCATGATATAGACCCCTTCAATACCATGGGAGTAGGTACAATGAAATTGTAGACCTGAAATAAAATTGTTTCAACTGCTGCGTTTGCAAGGTAAGTCCTGCACCTAGTATTTATTCTGTAATAATATTATGGCATATCCTTGTGCATCTTAACTTGGTGCAGTAATGAAGTGAATAGTGCTGGATATGTGTAGAACATTTTTTAACATGTGACAGCAGACACTTATTTTACTTATATGTGTCCATTACTGTTAGAAAAATATGTATTTGAATATATGTGTGAAATGCTAGTTTAAAAACAAAGTAGTATGTAATGCATTTTATTTTATTAATCATATAACAGAAAGGATAAATTCATGTGTAAATGCAAGTAGTTTTGAAACTGCAGTGTGGCTTGTAGCAAATTGACCTCCAACCCTGGCAGTTGCTAGCTTAGCAAGTTTTAATGTTTATGCTTTTCACAAGTGATTATCTGCTGGGTCAGGAAATTAAATATGTGAAATAATGAAATCTTCTGCTCTTTCCTGCTTGGATGATTTGGCCTTGTATATGTGTTACTAAGATAGCATGCAGCTGGTGGGAAAGTGTTACAGTGAACAAAGATGTGTATTAGAGGATTGAATCTGCTATTGTATTCGAACGGATGTGAAACCTTGAAGAAGTAACTTTACAGAAAGACATTATGTCTGACCAGGTGGATAGCAAGGCTGTATTGTTACCAGAGGAAAACTTTTTTAAAATATACAGCATCAGCAGTTTTATGAATACAGGACTATAAGCTAAAGTGATGTAGATGCCCTGTGACATACCACATCAGTAAGGTGGGCACAACTTGAATGTAAAGACTATAAAATCTTAGACAAAATTCTGTACTTGTATGTTTTTTGCCTCCTGGTGTACACTAGTAAACTTTTGAACCTGAACCTCCTGTGTATTGAATTCTTGATTTTATTTAACAGGTTGGTCCTTTTTAGCTGGAAATCCCTCGGACAGCTGTAGATCAGAGTCTACCGGTGGTCGAATACTGCGCAGGAGAAGTTACCGAAACGGTTCTTTTTGGGTGAAAAGACCTCTGACTGAATTGTCGTTTAAAGAGGCTGGCTACTTTCTGATCTGTGGCCGAAGAGCGGATCCTGGACGACTCAATACCGGAGGCTCAGGTAGGAAGATTTTGCCTTTTTTTTTCTGTTTTAGATCAGGGAATAGGTTACAGTAAATATTGTTGTCAAGATTTGTTATGCAGATCAGGGACAAAAGGAAGTACTGTATATTTGGTCATAGATCAGGGTAACAGAATAAGGTAGGCAGTTATTCTAGATAAACTGTGAAAAGGAACTGAACTTTTGATATCACATGATAAGAAGGGTTACGTAACATTTTCTTTTACTATGGGAAATCAGTGCACTAAAACATTGCGAGATCCGCCCCTAACCGAAGACGCAAAATACATGCAATCACAACGTTCTGATAACGTTAGGTATTATATGAAATGGTTAACAAATATGACTTTGATGGTAAATTAGATAAAACTTTGCTGGTTAAACTCCTTAAGCAACTTAAATCCGATGCAGGAGGTCAGGCAAAAAAACAACGCCAATTAGGCATTCCTCAGGCACACAGGTGGATTGAGGAAGCAAATCGTAGAGAACAGAAGATTAAAAATTCAAAAACATTATTTTTAGACAAAGAAGATAATAACTTAGTAATAGCAACAGCTCCTCCTCCTCCATTGCCCCCTCCTTTACCATTTTCAGGATATGAAGCAAGTGGACAGGCTGGTCCGCCTCCGCGTTATCCTGAAGTCTCAGCAAGACCACAACCATTTGTTAGAGATCCTATTGAAACTAGGTCCCGAGCACGTAAAATACATAGGGACGCAGAATCATATCAAATAGAGAGAAACCTACAGGATGAAAGTGAGGAAGAAATATGCCCACTTATAGAGGTCCCAAATCCTCAGGCAGGACAGGAAGGGCAGGACCCAACACTCTTGGTATATAGACTATGGACACCGGAAGATATCCGGAAAGCTACTGAGGGAATCCCCCATCCAAAAGTTAATTTTACGAAATTTTTAGAAGATTTGCAAGGCATGAGGTTGAGTTACCACTTGAATGGGGAAGAAGTAGAGAAAGTAGTAAGACAAATTATAGGTCCAGATTGGCACATGATTTGTGGCACTTGGAATCCTCGTAATGCAGAGCTTAAACCACTCCCACATAGTGACACAGAGTTAGACAACAGAGTGAAAGGTCTTACAGACCGAATCTCTGAGAAATGGAAACCTAGAGCAGACTGCACTTGCATTAATCAATGCATACAATAGGAAAATGAGACGATAGATGGATACTATGCTAGATTATTGGAATGTTTTAATAATCATAGCGGTACGATGGTTCCTGAAAACCAAACGAATGATTCCCCGTATGAACAACAATTAAAAAATGCATTTTTGAAAGGTTGCAAAGCACCTATCAGCAGCTTCATTACGAAGCACATGATAGACCATTGAACAGGTAGGCTACAAGCCTTACTTGAATACGCTAGACATGCTGAAAGACATTTTAATAGCAAGAAGAAAAAAGTCTTCACTGCTGAAGATGGAGCTGAAGTATTTGTATTACAGTCAGGTAAAGGGCAAGAAGAATGCCCAGGGAAATAAACAATCTGACAAACGATCAGAAGATTTTGTAGAGAGGAAAAAGAGAGGTGAATGCTTTAAGTGCGGGAAAAAGGGACATCTAGCAAGGGATTGTAAGCAGAACAAAAAGGTAATTACAGAAGATAAGGGAGATGAGGACTGACTATATGATAGTGAAGACACATCATGTAGAAATCAGAAATCATCAGGAGAAGTTAATAAACAGAAAACAAATGTAAATGTGATAGAAGGAATAGAGGAAGTGCAAGTAGATATGGAGGATGAAGAAAGTGAAATTTTGGGTTTAGCAGTATTGAGCCTAGAGCTCTACTGAAACTGGAAGTTACACTTCTGGTGGAGGGAAGGGAAGTCAAATTCCTGTGTGACCACGGACCCTGATACACCCCTCCAAGTTACCAGAACATTCTGAATCACCTGATTATATATTAGTGAAAGCTGCAAATGGACAACTATACAGGGAACCACTTTCCCATGATATAGCAATAACTGACCCTGTTTCAGGTATGACCCAAAGAAGTAAAATCGTTGTTTCTGCAAAGTGTCCAGTGAACCTATTGGGCAGGGACCTTATGCAGATATTTAGTTCCAACTGTGCAAGGTATGGAGACAAATGGATACTTTTGTAGTGTGATCGGAGGGTGAAACTTTTTACTGGTACAGCCAGGACCTAGTTAGGACTGGTCCAGGGGCTGTAACCGAGGAACTGATGAATGTAGCTATCAGTAAAGCCCCCTCCCTTGACACTGATTGACAGCATTTGTTACACTGTACTCTATACTACTGTACTACACCAGGACCTGATAGAGAGTATGAGCAAGAATTGTTCAAAAATCATGCAACTAGATTGGTTTTACGTACTTTGTACTGAGATACTGAGGGGAACAGTGTCGTCAGCTGTTCATTACCTCAAGAATTCCTTGCATTATATAGATCAAATCAATTAACACATGTCAGTTTGACAAAAAATAAAAGCGTGAAATGGGCAGACTTAGGAGAAAAGGTAACAAGATGGGAAAAACAGACTGACTTAGAATTGTCAGAACAAGGGACACAGAAACAAAAGTTGAATTGGTTGACACAGACACATCCAGCTGTACACTTGCAATCTAGCGAGGACAGCTGATTAGCATTTTTATTAGAAGAAGAAGAGAAAGCTTTATGTGAAATTCCGACGACTCTTTGGTCAACAGGCAAGTCAGATGTAGGACTTATTCGAACAGCAGGACCAGTTACAATTACACCAAAATCGGCATTTAGACCACAGAAAAGACAATACCCTTTGAGAAAAGATGCAGAAATAGGAATCAAGCCTATAATAGCAGCATTATTCAAAGAAGGAGTACTGGTAGAATCTCCTGATTCACCGTGTAATACACCCCTATTTCCTGTTAAAAAAGCAAATGGGGAATGGCGGATGGTTCAAGATTTACAAGCTGTAAACAATGCAGTGATACCCAGAGCACCCACGGTGCCAGACCCACATACTTTGTTAAATGATTTGAAACTGCAACAAAAATATTTCTCTGTGGTAGATATCAGTAATGCTTTCCTCTCAATACCTATACATCCTGATAGTCAATATTGGTTTGCATTTACATTTCAGGGTAAAAGGTATACCTATACTCGACTACCACAGGGATATTGTGAAAGCCCAACAATATTTGCACAAGAAGTGGCTAGCAACCTGGCAGGGTTTACCCTAGTCAGATTCTACTTTACGTAGATGACATCTTGCTAGCAGCCCCCACCCAGCAGCAATGCAGAGAGGATACTGTAGCGTTATTGAAGTTTTTAGTGGCACAAGGACACAAAGCAAACAAAAATAAGTTGCAACTTTGGAAAAAACAAGTTAGATACCTAGGATATGTGATAACCAATGAAGGTAGAATATTAGACGAAGAAAGAAAAACAGCAATTTTGCTAGCACCCAAACCAGCAAACAAAAAGGAAATGATGTCCTTCTAAGGGACAACTAATTTTTGTCGGAGTTGGATACCAAATTATGCTTTGGAATCTGCTCCACTGACTGACTTGATATATAAGACACCAATGGCAGCACAAGATATTTTACAATGGACACCCGAAGCAGAAACAGCTTTCTGCAGGTTGAAGCAGTTGATCGCTTCTTCATTAGTTTTAGGACTCCCAAATTATCACAAACGGTTCTTTCAGACCGTAGATTGCAAGCAAGGATATATGATGTCAGTACTGACACAACAACATGGGGAAAAGCAATGCCCCATAGCCTACTATTCATCGCAGTTAGACCCAGTGGCGCGATCTTTGCCTCACTGTGTACAAGCAGTAGTTGCAGCTGTAATGGCAGTACAGGCTTCAGCCTCAGTGGTGTTATTCCACCCTCTCACATTGAGAGTGCCTCATGCAGTCGCAATAATTTTACTGCAAGAAAAAGTAGCATATCTCTCTCCTGCTAGACATCTTTCATGTATGACTATATTGCTGAGCCAACCTCATATGATAATTGAACGATGTACGACATTAAATCCATCAACATTACTCCCAACTCCTGCGGATGGCACACCACACAGCTGCCTGCAGGAAATTGAACAATTAGCCTTGCCTAGACAAGATCTCACAGATATGCCCTTGGATAATGCCGAGGTGACATATTACGTGGACGGCTCATGCAGAAGGGGCCATACAGGAAAGAATCTAGTGGGGTATGCAGTAGTTACAGACACTGAAATTCTAGAAGCTCAATCCTTACCACATAACTTATCTGCACAAACAGCAGAATTGATAGCTTTGACACGGGCATGTACTTTAGCAAAAGACAAATGTGTAAACATATATACTGATAGTCAGTATGCTTTTTCTACAGTACATGTATTTGTGCAACAATGGAAGAATAGAGGAATGATAACATCTAGTGGGAAACCAATTAATCATGCGCAATTTATTTTGGAATTATTAGAATCTCTTCAGTTACCTACCAAAGTAGCTATTTGTAAATGTGTAGCTCATACAAAACAACAGGATAAGATTTCAAAAGGGAATGCAAGAGCTGATGCAGCTGCAAAGCAAGCAGCCTCAGACTCTGAAACCTTACTTTTGAATGAGGAATTACAAATCTCTGAGATTTTAGATTTAGACATGTTAAAAACAATGCAGACGCTTACTACAAAAGCAGAAAAACAGAAATGGGAAAAACAAGGCGCAATTCTTGAAAACGGACTGTACATTTCCAAGGAGAAAAAAACAATATTGCCGTCTAATTTATTTAGATATGCAGCTTTGTTGAGCCATGGGCAGTGCCATGTCTCAACAGGGGGGATGGTACAGTTAGTAAACCGAATATTCCAAACATATGGATTCACAAACTATACAAAAAAATTTTGTGCAGCTTGTCATACTTGTAACAAGCACCATGCACAAGGGGCATTCAAACCTAAGCAAGGAAGTTTTCCTATACTACCGTATCCGTTCCATACTATTTGTATGGATTTCATAGAATTAAATAAGTGTGAAGGGAAAAAGTATTGTTTAGTCATTGTAGATATGTTTTCTAAATGGGTAGAAGCTTTTCCAACCAAAAGTCCGGATGCAGCAACAGTGGCGAAAGCCCTGATAAAGGAAATAATCCCTAGATTTGGCATTCCGGAAAGGATTTATAGTGACAACGGCACACATTTTGTAAACCAGACAATCCAACAACTTGGGAGATTTTTCGGTATCTCCTTGAAAAACCATTGTGCCTACCACCCACAGTCAGCAGGACTGGTGGAAAGGTACAATGGTACCCTCAAGAATAAACTTAGGAAGTTAGTTGAAGAAACCCAAAAGAATTGGATACGCTGTCTGCCTTTAGCACTGCTGAGTATGAGAACGGTTCCAAATGTGAAGGGTTTGACTCCCTTTGAAATGATTTTTGGGAGAGCATATTATGTGCCTCAGTGGAAAGCTCTCATGCCTGCAGAGCAAGAGGCTGACAGTTCATTAGCTAGTTATGTGAGGAAACTGTTAACAAATAAATCTGTTTTGCAGTTTAACTCTTTTTCAGATAAGGAACAGACCAGACCGTTGGAAGCAGTTTTGGCCCCCGAAACGTGGGTGTGGCTGAAAGTGACAAAGAGAAAGAATTGGGCGAGTCCAAAGTGGGAAGGACCATACCAGGTACTGTTGGCAATGCCTACTGCAGTCAGAGTGGCTGAGAGGACATCCTGGGTTCATTTGACACACTGCAAACCGGTAAAGAACTTTCAACTTGACAAAAACTTTGTGACTGATATACAACAAGGGCAAGATGGCCAAAAACAAAGCGAATAGAAATTTAGATCAACCCCAGAAATGTTGCATAATCATTTTGCTGAGTATACATTTATTGACTATAATTGTGACAATTTTCCTCTTGTTGTGGTTTTTCCTGCACTCAACCACACAAGTGAAAGTGGGAAGGCGTGATGAAATGTCTATAGACTGGCATCCAAATTTTAACACATGCCTAGCCATGAAGTGTGTATATGCAGAGACTATGAACATTTCAAATTGCTGGGTTTGTACAGCTATACCAACAGCAAATGGAGGACTGATAATGTCCACTGTCCCTTTGGGGATAAATGAAACTTGGGAGAATTTACTCTTTGATACAGGAACTGTGAGATCACAGGACAAAATAGCTTTATTTTTACCTGTCACACAAAAAGGAATTGTATGTTTTTACAAAAATGATACTCTCTAGGTGGGCTGGAGCAATTGTAATATAACCATATCTTACCAGTGTTATATTAAGAATAGTAATGACAATATTCTTTGCAATACTAATTATGACTCGTATTTAAACTCACTGAAAACAACCATGAATGAAATTCGCAAGAATCCTGTTTTATTTAAACAATTGTCAGTTATAGACCAGAAAATGTTTCATGCAGGGTTAATGCGCATTAGTACTAAAGTAGAAAATTGTTATTTTATTTGTGGGAAAAAGGCATATAAATGGCTACCTGAGAATTGGTCAGGCAGTTGTTTTTTGGGTTATCTGGTTCCTGCAATAAGACATACTGCAGAATTGCCTTTGGGAAAGATACGAAACGTGAGAGAAGTAGCTCGGAAACCTGGAGGTCCAGTCGAGAAACCTGTAAATCCAGTTGGACGGATCGAGGCTGGCTGGAAAGACCATAATAACGTAAAAGAAAAAAGTAAATTGACTCATATGGACTTGAGTGACAGTGTTATATCTTGGGCAGGAATATTCCCAGCATATGGTGCAGTCAAATCGATCTGGGAGCTGAGGAAGTTGTCGAAACTTCTCGAAGTAATGAGTAATGCAACTTTCTCTGCCCTAGAACTGGTGACTGATGAACTGAATGCAATGAGAACTGTTGTGCTACAAAATCAAATGGCTCTTGACTTCACCCTAGTGGCAAGAGGTGGTATGTGCGCGCTTATCAAAGAAGAATGCTGTGCGTACATACCAGACAATAGGCATGAAATTAACAACCACCTAGAGGTAATTCAGCAAGTATCAGCCATGAATGAACCAGGCCCAAACCCACTGACGAACTTTTTCCAGAATCTATTTGGGGGGGGTTGGGGATCCATTCTAATGAATATTCTGATTGCCATTTGTGTGGGTATACTCCTGATAGGAGCATGTGTTTGTTGTGGAATTCCCTGCATGAAAAGATTAATCAAAGATTTTATTGATGTATCTGTTACTGAAACTTTGTTCCAAGATATTGAGATTGAAAAGCTGATTTCAGATGCAACTTTTTCTGAAGTATAGATCAAATGACTTACCTAGCTGAAAATCCTTAGTGGAAGAGGTTAGGAGACGAAATGACATTATACATACTTCAAAATAGAATAAAAAGTATTAATAGGAGGGAAAATGTTAGGAAAATATGTATTTGAATATATGTGTGAAATGCTAGTTTAAAAACAAAATAGTTTGTAATGCATTTTATTCTATTAATCATATAACAGAAAGGATAAATTCATGTGTAAATGCAAGTAGTTTTGAAACTGCAGTGTGGCTTGTAGCAAATTGACCTCCAACCCTGGCAGTTGCTAGCTTAGCAAGTTTTAATGTTTATGCTTTTCACAAGTGATTATCTGCTGGGTCAGAAAATTAAATATGTGAAATAATGAAATCTTCTGCTCTTTCCTGCTGGGATGATTTGGCCTTGTATATGTGTTTCTAAGATAGCATGCAGCTGGTGGGAAAGTGTTACAGTGAACAAAGATGTGTATTAGAGGATTGAATTTGCTATTGTATTCGAACTGATGTGAAATCTTGAAGAAGTAACTTTACAGAAAGACATTATGTCTAACCAGGTGGATAACAAGGACGTATTGTTACCAGAGGAAAACTTTTTTAAAATATACAGCATCATCAGTTTTTATGAATAGAGGACTGTAAGCTAAAGTGATGTAGATGCCCTGTGACATACCACGTCAGTAAGGTGGGCACAACTTGAATGTAAAGACTATAAAATCTGTATACTTCCTATTTCATGTTAGACAAAATTCTGTACTTGTACGTTTTTTGCCTCCTGGTGTACACTAGTAAACTTTTGAACCTGAACCTCCTGTGTATTGAATTCTTGATTTTATTTAACAATTACTAAGGGTTTCTTTCTTATTCCTCTCATTTTTCATTGCACTTTTTATGTGATACACCACATAGAGCAAATTAGCATTAGCGGGTAATGGCTATGTTTATTGGGTTTGAGCTAAGCATGGCAGACCAACTATGAAGCAGATGGCCAAAAATAGTAAATGGATACATTCAGTTAATTCCCTTGGCCATTGTGAAAACCCAGCCTGGAGTACAGGTGGTACTGGGTTCTAGTACAGAGTGTGCAACATTTGTTTTAGTGCTGTGACATTGGAGTTTACAACAATGAAGTGCAACACAGACTAGTTCCTCAACACTCCTGTGGCAATGAGTGTAAGGGCAAGACTGCCGTACACATGGTTCTGGGTCTGAATACACTATTTGCCATATAGTATTATTTTGATTGACATTAGCAATGTGGCTCATGTTTGCGCATTAACAGCCAACAAACAGTCATAACTCGCATGTGTGTACACTTTGTTAACCATCTTGCAGATCCACTGCTCACTGTACCATTGAACTGTATATATGATGCTTTCATATTGGTGTTTATTCTCCATTTCCTTTGTATGACAGAAAACTACATGTGGAAACTTTGCAAATTCAGGGCACATTCTAAGTGTACATCATATATTCACATGACATACATGTCTTGTCCCCCCACAATCAGTACAACCCTGAGGCCTCAGTATTATTACACACATACATCAACCACACTACAAAGTGTAATAAACAATGTTGTGTTCTCCCTCATGGACAGGGCCATTTGGTGGGACTGATAACTTTGCTGTGCTAAACTCAAACATCCAAGTATGCTCTATAAGGGTACTTGCTGACATTATCTACCATAAGTTAACCTGCAGCCATGGAAAAGTCAGACTTTTGCCATGGTGCTTGCTTAAAGTACTGAGTTCTGTTGTCTGTATACTTAAGTAGAGGTTCTGCTCTCACTGCAGTCAACTGTGTGTGTGTGTGTGTGTGTGTGTGTGTGTGTGTGTGTGTGTGTGTGTGTGTGTGTGTGTGTGTGTGTGTGTGTGTGTGTGTGTGTGTGTGTGTGTGTGTCCAGCCAGAAGAGCAAGTGTATATCCTGCAGTTACACCCCAATCCCATACATTGACAGTATTTTGATACTTGCATCTGTCTAAGCATCCTTTTCAGGCAGGCCTCCCACCTTCTTCTCTCCAGCATACACTCTTGATGTCATCCACTATAAGTGGACCTCCAGACATATAAAAGCCAGACTGTACTGTAGTACTTGTGTAGAGTACTGTGTTCTAGAGTATGTGTACTTAAATAGGTAGGGTTTCTGTTCTCACTGCAGTCAACTGTATGTGTGTGTGTGTGTGTGTGTGTGTGTGTGTGTGTGTGTGTGTGTGTGCTGCTACATGAGCACATGTGTATTTGTCCAGCCAGAAGAGAAAGTGTGCATCCTGCAGCTACCACCCCAATCTCATACTTGCACATGCCCACACATCCATTTCAGGCAGGCTTCCCACCTTCTTCTCTCCAACATACACTGTTGATGTCATTCACTACAAGTTGACCTTCAGACATATAAAAGTCAGACTTGTGTTGTGATGCTTGCATATGGTACTGTGTTCTGTAGTCTGTCTACTTAGATAGAGGTTCTATTCTCACTGCAATCAACTTGGTGTGTATGTGTGTCTCCACTCAGCAGAGTAGACATGCTATCCTCCAATTACTTTTCCAATGGCATGGCTTGCTAGTCTTTTGATACTTGCACAAGCCTACACCTCCATTTCATGCAGCCCGCCAAGCTCTTGTCTCCCACATGGCCTGCTGATGTCATCCACTATAAGTTGACCTGCAGACATTCAAATGTCAAACTTGTGCTCTTCTGCTTGCATATAGTACTGTCTTCTGTAGTCTGTATACTTAGATAGGTAGGAGCTTTATTCTCACTGTAGTCAATTGGTGTGTGTGTGTGTGTTTGTGTATGTGTGTGTGTGTGTGTGTGTGTGTGTGTGTGTGTGTGTGTGTGTATGTGTGTGTGTGAGTTTTTACTTGACATTACAGAGAGCCTTTTATAACAACATGTGGGACACTATCACCATATGCTCAATAGACAATGCTGATGTCTCATCCTATGCTCAACATATAATGCTGATGTAATCAGCAATATCACATTATTGCATATGCAACAAGCCCACCAAGGCAGGATTAGACACTGGATTGAGCCCAGAAAGACATCTCCTTAGGGTCATAACAGTTTACTAGGCCATTGGCCCTAATGTCTTTATAAACCGAGCCATGCTATACCATTGTTCCCTTATCGACCAGCTTGTATTGTCAGTACTTCCAACACAAGTGTATAATTAGCGCAGACTGTCCTTATCCAAGAGAAACATGGGTGAACACCCATAGTAAATTTATGGTCTCCCATCCAGTTGTCTAAGTTATGCTTAAATCGGGTCATTGATGAGCTCTGTTTTATGTGAATTGGGAGTTTGTTCCAGAGGAGTGGCAATCTCTGGGAGACATATCAGTCTTGCATGTTCTGTTAATGTCGCAGTCTAGGTTAAGATCCTTAGAGTGAGTGAAACTTGTCCCTTGTAACTTGTGGATGTGCAGCATTTCCATTAGGGCATGGTCTAAAACTGCTCTGTAGGCTAGGCACAAATTGCCTCTTTGCAGCCTGTAAGATACAGAGTAGAGTGACAGAGCCTTCAGTCTGTCCATGAAGGTCATGTGCTGCAGGTCCTGAATCATCTTGGTGGGAAACCTCTAAGGTTTCTCTAGCTGCTGTAGGTGTCTGGTGAGGTACATACAGAAAGGAGCATTGTACTCTATTAGTTGTCTGATGAGGGATGAGTTCAGGGGAGTTATAACATCCTTAAGCTCTGCATGTGATGCTCTTACTTATTAAATGTGCAACATAGAAGGCCTTCCTTACCACTGTGGACACATGGTGATCAAAGTTAATGCTGCTGTCAACCTGTGTTCCCAAATCTCTCACCACAGGCTTTCAGCTAAGGTGGTGAATTGTTAATATTGCAATGTGTATGGATTTCCCTTTGCTGAAAGGGATGATAACACATTATTTTGGGGTTATTTTGTCTCCATAGCTTTAGCCCTAATCATTTGTCTGTGCAAGGACTTTTTGTAGTATGTCATCATTGTGTAGGGACTCAGTGATTGTACCCTGATGGAGTAATTGTTGACATGGTAAGCCAAGGGCCATCTCTTTTCACAATATGCATTCAACCAGCAAATCCCAGCTCAGAAAGGCAGAAGCTACCATCCCCTCCCACAAGAGTGTAGACTACAAGCCTTCTTAATGTAAGACAACTGGCCTGAAGCCAAAGTGCTTAAACCAAATTTAGAGGCTTACAATAGCAGTTAAAATTTACTGCGATACCAGGGAGATGGCAATGACATGTCTTTTAATCTACCCAAATACAGTATGTCATGGTTAGTAAGCCCTGTGTAATCTTGATGAGAAAGCCCTGTTGTCTGTCCAGCTACTGCATGTATCTGTTGAGGGTCATGCAAAGGAGAGAATTATACTGTATTATTATTCTGATTAGTCTGACTACAGTGCTGTCATATAGCCCTGAGATATGAATGTGATGATGTGTCTTATGATGTGCACCATATGTATGTAGTGGAAAATATTAAAGAGCAAAGTTATAAAGTAAGGCAACACATTTCATTTCCTGACTTCACACTCCTTACACGAGAATACAATAGAAAGTACTGACATGATGATGCCTCCCACTATATAATTTGTCAATGCAAATATAAGTGACAGGTACAATTGTCAGTTCAACAACACAATGTAGCTATGTACCCTGTGCATCAGACACAAAGCTTTTGTATTCCTGAATCCAAAAGAGAGAAAACAGGGATATGCCACAGTTATAACTTGCACAGGGTGCTGGCAGGGGGCAGGAGGCCTAGACTGACACAAAAAGTCAATGAGTGCGTGTGAGAGAGAAAGGGAAGTGTGTGTGGCTGTAGGGGTCCTCCATGTGAAAGTAGTGTGTGAGAGTCTGCATGAATACAGCCAAGCCCAGTGCTAGCTCTACATCTTGGTTTGTTGGACAGGTGTCAGCCATGCATGGTAGAGGTGGCAGTTCATTGTTATCAACCCTGACAATGAAAACTGACTCTGCCAGAAGTTGCAGTGGCACCTCCATGCCCAAAGTCAGATGCAGTGCTGCTACCTGAGCATGACTGATGTCTTCTGGATCCTCCCTTGACAGAAATGCACAGGACCATGACCCCATGCCCTGCCAAGTCTGGTTGTGGACAGCACATTCACTGATAGACCAGTGGAATTGCTGCCACTGTGGGAGCATGATTGGGGTACAGCCACATTAACTATCAGCATATGTTGTGGCTGGCCTACTTCCATGATGACATAATTCCCTTCTCAGCAGATGTTCCATCACAGACACTGCTCGCTCCATGACGGCCACCCCTCAGTCCATCACAGACACCCCTTCTTCCAAAGTATCATTCTTATGATCCAGTGTATCAGCGACATGGTGGAGGCACTCACACTTGTCACACTGTGCAACATCTACAACCTTGAGAATTTATCTGGAGTGCTTTCTGAATGTGCCTGTGCCTCCATGATGGCCTTAAACATACTTTGAGTGACATGAGAAGAGACACCTGCACCAGGTGGAGGAGGGACAGCAGGCCACCTCCAAGAACCCCTATCAACCCTCCTGCGGGGCACCTCACCAACACTTTGGCTACAGCCAGACTCAACAGGCACTGAAGCCACAGTAGCCACACTTCCCTGCTCAGTGTCATCACCCTCCACCTGTTCTATATCTGTGGGCTCAGTGGACTGGGTAGGCGTAGGCCTACTGACTGTGTCCATGGAATAAGAAGGGTGTGGCTGGATGTTAACCTCTGTTTCATATTCAACCTCTGCACCCCCTGACTGTGCCTCAGTGTTTCTACCATCATCATCAGTCTGATGAAACACTGACATCAGGTGGTACAAGAACCACACTCCCACTGTCATGCTCACCTGTGATAAAAAGGGAGAAACACAGGCATACATTAATATCTGCATTAATATGGTGCAATATATGCTAAACAACTAACAGTGCTGCCACTATTACAGACAGTACAGCAGCACTGTAAATGGTTCATCTCCCAGGCCCATGCTTACACTTATCAAGGGTATCAGAACTTGTCAGAGATGTGGGATGCATGGCTAGGCTTAAAAAGGCCCTTGTGGTCATTAGCCTAATAAACACCTATGAACCTACAAACCAATAATGCACACAATAGGCCTAAAATGACATATTATGATATTTCTATAAATTGATCTACAGTAATGAAATAACTTTATTTGACTCACCATCTTCAAGAGGCATATGTTGCTGGACTCTTTATGGTCCTGAAATAATATAAGCAAGAGGTAAGGGCAACATAATCACATTTAACAGTAAGATAGGGGGTACTATATGTAGTCCTCCATATCTGCATGAAGTTTACATTTAACAAGAATGTGACTGACAACTCCAAACTGAGCGTATCACTGTACCAATCTTTAATCCCCCCAAAAAATACATGTGACACAACTGATTTTTATTTCAATCATTTTACTGTACAATAGTATTCAACTGGTCATATAACAAAGTGTACCTGGAAGCTCTTCCTGGGACTGAGAGGGAGTGGTGCCCATGTCAGTGACATGTTGTGGTCCACTCTGCTGTGAGTTGTCCTGCTGTAGAAGATTTGCCAGGAATTCCTCACTGGGGGTGAGAGGTGGTTCTGCAGCAGACCCACCACTGGTTACCCTCTGGTCTCAGGCAACAGCAGCTGCATGCTGCTGTGCAGATGTGATCATGTCATTGGCCCTGTGGCACCCCTGCTTATAAGTCTGGCTGTGGCCACCTATGGAATTTATGTTGGTAACGATCTGCTGCCATAGTCTCAGCCTGTCTGGCATATTGGGATGACCCCTTCCCAGAAGAAAAGCCCTATGTTGATGGAGTGTATCAACAATTATAGTGTTCCTGACCTCACTGAAGAGGGGTCTGTTCTAAAAGACAACAGCATTGTAATACACATAAGTGTCACATAACTACAAAGTAATTGTTACCAGATAAAACAGTTAAGGTAGGCAGTCAGTAACACCCACTGGAAAAACATAAAACATTCTATAGATGTAAAATACTAACAACAGACAGGATGCAAACAAAGGGAGTAGCAAGAGCAACATATCCTTAAATGTACCATAGTAGTAATTCAGTTGTTCTCCATCCTAAACTAATGGTCTATTCTAGTTTGTGACATAACAGTAACATTTCTTTGCTTCCTCCACCCACATCAGAACACCCACATGAACATTTTGCTAATAAAACACATGTAAAATGATAAACATGCATTCAAATGACCTGTCCCTGAAACACTTCTACATATGTATCACACAGCTTTCTATTTTCATGTATTGTCAATCATTTGTACCTCTGAAATGCCTTGACAAACATGGCCATGCCATCAGTACACTTCTAACTAATGCATACTGATAACAGTGTAAAAGGCCTTGCTTCACATTATTCATTAATATATTCCAGAATGTACATTATGTAGATAACAAAATGGGAGCATACCTGCTGGAGTTCAATACTCCTCTGTAAAGATAGTTTTGGAACTATTTTGCTTTTCTGAACATGAAACAAGTATCCTCACTATTAGTTTGGCTAGCTAAACATTTGCCTTTTTATAATGGAGTAAATTATTAATGGATTGCATCAGTCTAGGTTGGGTTTCAGAAATACTAATTACAGGATAAGCAGCTGAACTGCATGCTAATCAACCAATCTGGCTGAGATAATCAACAAGTTATAAAGCAAACATGTAGACGCCATGCTGTTTTTTCCTATGGGTTACAAAAGTAGTGGAGTACAGATGCAGAACGTCTACACAGACAGAATGTTAGGAGCTGCTGCTGCTGCTTAACTACATTTATATGTGTTACAGGCTGCAGCCAATGCTGCTGTTGCCGCCAATAGGCCTAGGCCAAGATGGAGAAGAGTTTTCAGGCCACATTTAAATTATCACAACATGAACATTGTAGAGTGCTACAGGGTGGACAGGGACACCATACAGAAACCCTGTGACTTCTGCCAGCCTCAACTCAGAGCCTTAGCCTTTACCTCCCCATCTATTGGTTGAGTACTGCTTGCATCACAGTCAGCCCTGAACTAACGCTATGTCAACTGCTGCATTTACAAGGTAAGTCCTGAACATGTACTGTGTTGTATAATAATATTATGACATGTTATTGTATTTCATCACTTGGTACAGTAAGCAACTACAAGGTGGGAGATTTGTACAGAAATGAATGTAACATGTGACAACAGAGTTACTTGACTTGTATTTGTCCATTTGCAAGTAGTATTCCTCAGACCTCAAAGACTCCCACATTAGTACCTCCCCAAAGTAATGGTGATCACTGCATGCCCTCAATTTAGCACCATACACTAGTAATGGGAAATCATAACAGACAGAAGTGTGAAAGTAATGAGACACTTAGCAGTTTCCAGTTTCACCACCTTCATAAGATCAAACAGGCAGGATGTAAACACATGGAGAGTGACAAGCGCAACATATCCTTGTTTGCCCAACACCAGTAACTCAGCCTGAGTCCACCCCCCCCCCCATGAAAGAATACCATATCCTCGCATGTGCCATGGCAGGAACCCACATTTGCTCCTCACCCCCAAAACAGCAGTCTATGCTTTTTGTGCCATACAACCTTCCATTAATTTGATGGCAGCTGCATATCATATTGTCCCTAGTGAATATCCTCACACGTTTTAAAGTAAATGATATAGATTGGCTTAAGTTCTGGTCAGATAACTGATGAATGATCACAAAACACAGAAAGGTAGGACACAGCTGTATATTTGCAAGGAATTCTCATAGCAGGTTGTGTGATCAGTAAGTGCACTACATCCAAATATCTTACATTTAATACATTTACAAATAACAGGTCTTGCCTTAATGTCAGTGTACATTCAGTTACCCTTGGTTGTGTGAGGAATTATGTCGTGTTTTCTGCAAAGCTGTTTGTGGGGCAAAGTTAGGTAATTCCCTGTCCTCCCTCTCCTGTTTTCTGACAGTGCATTACAGTGAGAGTTGTGATCCAGACCTATGTAGTCACATCTCATGAGTACTAATATTTTCTACTGATGTCATAGATTGATTTTCCAAATTTCAACTAATTCTACATTTGTTATATATTTGTTTTCTTTTTGTTTGTGGTCACTGTTTGCGTGATGTGCTGATTAGCATAAATGGCTTTGGCTATGCATATTTCATTTGTGCGTAGAGTGGCAGTGCACAAACCAGATGAATGGGCCACCCAAGTAGCAAACAGGACACAGACAGACACAAACATACACTGGATGCATTCATTAATATTATTGGCCATTGTGCAAACACATTTCTAGCAGTGAGCACTATCATGCAACATGTTTACATGATGATAAATGCTGTGCAACACTTTCAAATGTTGCAAAAACAGATAGTGCACACTCCCAGTAAGCGTGATTTCTGTAACTGGTGAGAAAATATCATTCTACATTGATCTTGGTCTGTGATAGGCATGGCAGATGGAGAATTTTTTAGATGCCATGCTCAAAGATGGAGTGTTCAGGAGTCCAAAGTGTTTGTTAGACTACTAGTGAATGAACATGACCCCAGCCTTTTGCAGAGGGACTATCATCATTTGGATTACAAGGCAGAGGCATTGAATAGTTTGGACTGGGCTCTTACCAGTACTATCAGTATCCCCTGCAATGGTGAACAATGTAGGAATCACTACAGAGACATCAGGATGAAGAAGAAAGATACCCTTGACTGCTGGATCAAAGAATGTAGAACTAGGGACACTCCACAGATGTGTAAGTATCACTTACAGAGTCTATTTGTAAGAGTTAAAAGATGGATATAGTCAGGATTGGTATGCATAATGATATTCTGATCTGTTCTGTTTTTTCTGTAGTCATCACAGACTAAGAACTGAATGTAGTAACCCATGCTGATAGGTTGGCAAGGATGTGAGATGACATGAGGTGAGTGAACACCTTGGTTGGGAAGAGGATAGGAAATCCAGGTCCCATGCATGTTGAGGTGGTTGACAGTGTGAAGCTAGTCCTCACCCAGTGGACTGTCATCAATGTCACTTCATTGTACTGCTGGCTGAAGAGCCCAGTGTCTACATCTCCTACAAGTGCTCTCCATGAGGATGGAGAGTAGGCACTCCATCTAGCATATGCATGTGCCCACAGTGCAGCGCACAATCCTACACACCATCTCTAGCAACTCCTGTCAGAACTCACCACCTTCACCACTGTTCCCAGAGGGAGCCACAGGCCTATCCTCCAAGGCAGAACTACCTGAGTGGCTGGGTAGTTCAGGGGCAGCAGAGGGGGTGCTACCAGGTTGTACACCAGATGTGCTGGGCAGCAGTGATGTAGCCAGTGGAGTGGGGGTAGGTGGATACTGCGGGAGAGGCTTACCCAGTTGTGCTGTAGGAAAAACAAAAAATTAAAAATTAAAGGAAAAAAAAAAGAGAGAATATTGTTGGTGGGAGAGAAAAAAAGGGAGAACATTAGTAACTTCATATGTGACTAACAAACTGTATAAAAGTTCAACACTTCAGACACAAAAGCCACCTGGATTCAAGCGCAAATGGAAAACGTAACTTGATGACCAGCGAGTGTAAAATAACAAAATTTATTATAATTGTAAGCACTTTCGAAGGGGTCTCTACCCCAACTTCTTCAGACAAATAACTTTCAAAAAACCTCGCTTTTTATACAAAACCAGTAAGTGATAATTCAATTATCCCAACCAATTAACATTCTTTTAAAAATATAGTTACCTACATAGAAACAATAAAATGTGTTGCCACTATATTAAATAGATATGCACATCCAAGTATATAAAAACTGTATTTTATTTGGCAGATGATCGAAACTTTAAAATACTAAAAACCTATTAATGCATATCAAATACTGGATGCTAAACAACAGCCAGATAAAATTAGGTTAATTTAACTAACAGCTTTTATGACTTTTTTATTGTTAAAAACAAGCACGCTTCTAAGAACCTAACTATTATACAACCCTAGTGATGAAAAATAATGTATACACCTATCTAGTCAATCTATAACTAACAACTGCATAGTACCACTTATTATCACACAGATTTTTTAAAAATACTACTCCTATACATGATACAATAGTTATTTATTTAATTATGTTATATTTGTATAGTAGAAATAGTTGTAAACTTAAAACTACTAGAATTTATGAATTCATTGTGTATAACCAATACTGTCTCATTATAAATTCTCAATTTCATCTACTTAGAGCTTTAAGCTTCAAAATGCTTTTAATTGATCCATACTCGTTTAAACCTGGCGGGATATGGGCTGAAGTTTGAATTTGCCACATCAATTCATTCTCTTCTAACTTCAGCTGCCATGGTCCCCCTCTCAAATCGCATTTGGTTTGTTGTATTACAGTGTATAAAAACCTATGATCAGGATTTTCATTAATATGTTTTGCCAGAGCATTTTGACCGTCACCTCTATTGATACAATATTGGTGCTCATAGATTCTTTGCCTGAGCTTTCTCTCTGTTTTGCCGATGTAGTATGATGGACATAGCTCACAGGATGCAAGGTACACCACCCCCTTAGAATCGCAATTAAATGTTCCATTAATTGTATATGACTTGTCCCCGATTGTTACCTGGTTGCCTAATCTTATAAATTCCTTGTTGTTGGAACAAGGGAGTATTAACTTGACAACACAAACTCGTAGCCTGAGTCTCAATTTCCTATTTAGATATTCTACATACTACAAAAGGATAAAGGAAATGTTTGTCAAAAATTTGTCTATTATTTTGGAAGACAGTGGGTTGAGTAGGGCATTGGGCTTAAATCCAGGTTTCACATATAGAAGAGGGGCAAATTTAAAGTGTCTGCTCGAGAAAAAGAAGAGTAATAAGAAGACTTTGGGTATGCGAAAGTGTGGGGCCTGTACGCAATGTAAATTTATAAGATTAGGCAACCTTAAATAGGGATTGGTTTCTGGGGGGGTGGAGTTCACATGACTAGTTGGGACTGAATTTAAAAGTAAGAATGGAGCAGATGTGATTGTTTCTGAAGAAGTCCCAGATCTAGTGGGACAAAAGTGCTTGAACCTTGATCTGGATTTACTAACTGGTTTTACTTGGTTTTATGTGGTATTAAAGTGTCTGTGAGAACTCAGTGGACTTTGTGGCATTTATGTACTCTTCCATGTTGAAAAAAATGTTCAGTATATTGTACTTCATTGCTATAATCTGCACTCTCACAAGTTTGTGCCAAGCAGTACATCACACAAACTCTGGCCTCAATAAATAAATAAATAAATAAATAAATAAATAAATAAAACAATTGAAAGACAAAAAGGAGACTGTCCATAGTTTTACAGAATGTCCAGATGTTTGCATCATATTTTTGGGATGGTCCTTGTAAAATATGTGGTTTACTGGCATATCATGGAAGATTGAAGTCAATGTATAATGACACACATTTCTATTTTGTACTTGATATCCTGCAGAAAATGTACAGTAACACAAAGTAGATTGATCCCTATTTTTGGCCCTGTGTCCCTCCTTTAGTTTAGTGTTTGACCAGATTTCTTGCACTAAAAGGTTGGCTAGTACGATCCACATTCAGTTTACAAGTTTTGCAGCCAGCAGCACTGGTGCGAGATGAGAAAACTTGCTTACGCGCACTGTACATCATTAATATTCATGGCACAATGCCTCATGATGAGCAGTATCTCATACTCGAAAACACTCCGTGTAGGCTCTGAGCAGAACCTACGCAGAGTTTATTGAGTCTGGACCCTAGCATTTCTTTGCACTTTACATAAATCAGATTCACAGGTCCTTTCAAACATATGAACAAGGGTGTGTGGAGGTGGAAAAAGTACTAGTTTTCTTATACATAACTGTATTAACAAAATTGGTTGAATCCTGATTTTTGAACATAAGTGTGAAATTTAGTTTATGACTAAAGATTTTTAATTTGGTCAACAAATCCACTAAATCATATTTTTTCCTGTGAAAAGTAAAATCCTTCACCAATAAAGGAAGAGGGGTCTGACTACTAATACTTTGAGTTTACAAAAGGACACTAGTGAAAGTTCTTCATACTTTGAGGAATCATAAATCTATTAGAATTATGAAGTCCAATAAAGGGGATGGTACTGTTATTTTTGATACCATTAATTATACTGGTTCATGTATGGTATTCTCCAAATTTCTGATGTCTACACCTACATTCCTAAAAACAAGGTCAATACTGCCTATAGAAAGATAGATTTCCACCTGAATGACTTGCATATGCAAAAGATTATTATTATTAGTGACATACAATTTTCTGAATAATACACATCTGGTAACTCTAACTATATTTTGGTATACAGAAAGTAGATAAATGTATTGCTGAACCACCCTTTAGGTCAATAGTCAGAGTGCAACATTCTAAAACCTATCCACGTTTGGTATACATGGATAGGAAAGTATACTCCCAATTTATTTAATGACACCTGATATTTTTAGGAAGGTTTAAGCATGATAATTGTTGTGACAAAACAGGACTTTTAATTTCATTCCACAGGACAAATGATTAGATTATTTTAATAAAATTATACTTGGATACAATTTTCTAACTGAGAAGGATACTAGCTTATTATTGGACCTTATGGGCTTAATTTTAGATAATAACCTTTATTTATTTATTTATTTTTTTAATAACTTTTTTTATTTTTTGCTGGTGAACTTTACAAGCAGATTTGCAGAATAGCTATGGGGATGGCTTGCACCCCCAAATTCAAAAATTTAATCATATATAATTGGGAAAATAAATTTGTATTTAACAATAATCCATTTTTTACACATTGTAGAGTGTACCTTACATACTTAGACAACATATTTATCTTAAGGAACAGACCAGCAGAGATAGTAGATGGATTTGTTGCTTATTTTAATGACATCACAGATTTATTTTGAGATTTACATATACATTTAATAAAGAATATGTAAATTATTTAGACACTAATATTTCTATTAAGTATGACAGATTTGTATCCAATAGCTACAGAAATGTTACCTTCTGTAACTCTTACCTCCATTTTTGTAGTCCCCACCCATATAATCAGAAGGTGGAACTAGTGACAGGACAATTTATTAGATTATGTTTTATGACATTTGATGAAAATGTTTATGTTCTTGAGATGAACCAACTGAAATATGTGTTTTTAGAGAGAGGATATCCAAAGTTTTTCTGGATGGGGTTATTAGAGGGGTGACTCAACATAGGGCAAATAAGTTTAAGCCTATACTTGGTTTAGGACTTAATGGGCTGGATGTTATCACTAATGTGTCTGATGGTCAACTGGATTTTAGCCCTTGAAGTAGGGCCCTGGTGTTAAAATTAAAGGGGGCATCTCAACAGGTTAAAAATATTGCTAAAAATAGCTGGAATATATTTAAGACCAATGAGGGTATTTTTAGCAGTTTAAGGGAGCAGCCTCTTTTTGCATAAACAATGGGGACATTTTTGAATACTATTTTTGAAAATACTCTTGATTTGAAGTATATGGATGATACCCATAGAGAACTATAAAGTATGAAGCAGGCAGACAATGTTAATATATTTTCAAAGGAGGTAGTTTACAGTTAGATAATACATTAACATAAAAAAATATTTTCATTGTGGTAATTGTGAAACAAGTAAAATTCTTTATTTGGCTAAGTGTCACTCTTGTCCTGAATTTTATGTGGGCAAGACAAAATGTACACTTAAAAAGAGGATATATGAGCATATGTATGATATTAGAATGAAAAATACCAAAAACAACTTATATAAACATTTTTTGGTATATGTTCACTTTAAGAAATTTTGCTTTTGTATATTAGACAATGTTGAAACCAGTTTAAGAGATGGAACTTGGGAAACACATCTCAAATACAGACACATTTATTGGGAGATTAAATTGGACACCGCTCACAAACCAAGAATCGGTGTGCCACGGTGGTGCAGCGGTTAATGTTGTCGCCTCACAGCAAGAGGTTTTCCCGTTCGATTCGCGGGTGGAGCTCCTTCTGTGTGGAGTCTGCATGTCCTCCCTGTGGTTGAATGACATCTAAATACAGGTAGGTGTGTGCGTGAATGGGTGTGCCTTCTTTGAAGTTTAGGTATCGGGCTGGCAACTCGGCACCGTAAAAATCCACTGCCAATCATTAGCAGACCAGAGTTCCACTGTGGCAACCCCTCACCGGGAAAAGCCAAAAGAAAGTACTCGCAAACCAGGAATCAATAATAATATTTCAATTTACCCAGTATTAAAATTAAGGTCAGCTAAACTT
This sequence comes from Protopterus annectens, assembly GCF_019279795.1. NCBI lineage: Eukaryota > Metazoa > Chordata > Ceratodontiformes > Protopteridae > Protopterus > Protopterus annectens. The sequence goes on from NC_056726.1 coordinate 917,696,801, forward strand.
TAGTGATGATTTGAGTTGATTTTTTTTCATTTTTTATGCTATGTATTGCCTTGTTTAAGTACCATGGTTACAGTGTCACTAAAACTTAACACGATCATTTTTATTCAATATTTTTGCAATAATTTTTTTATAATATTAATATTTTCTATTTAATAGGGTTTGTTAAGATAAATTTAAATATTGCTTTTCTTGTAGATGCTATTTCTTAAAGATAAATGTGTTTGTTATGTGACCTGGTTTTTATGCCAGCATTATGATGTATGTGCATGTTTGCTGGACAAAAGCACTTAAAAGACATGTTTTTTATATAGCTTTTACACAGTTTTCAGATTTTATTTTTGATTTGGTGCCTGTCATTGACATTGTGTTCCCACTTTTGGTCCACACCAAAACTAAATACGCTTTTTGATTATTTGCTTCTTTTGTGTGCCATTCAGCCTCTGATTTTGTTTTTCATTTTACATTGTGACAATCATAACTTTGAATCTCAAAATACTGGAGCTACACATGTGAATGTGGCGGTACACAAATCTTCGCGGTGTTAACCTGGAGTGTTTCTCTTACTCTGTAGCACTAGTATGGGACTGTAGTCCCAATATTGGGGGGAGGCAAAGATCATCCACAGAAATGCTTTAATGGTGTAAAAATAAGTTTTGAAATGTACTGTTTAATTGAATATTAGGTTATTTTTTTATACAAGACTGATAGATTTAGCTTCTGCTCCTGTGTTATACAACCAAAATATATAACAAATCCCTTTGTCTTTGTCAAATATGTTTTAAAAATGTTCATAAACATTTTATAATCCAATAATACTTTTATTTATGGTATTATTTTAGAACATTGTTCTTAAACAATCATAGCAAAAACTCCCAGTTTCTATTCTTCATACAGGACAATAGTACTTGCAAATGTTGACTATAAATTGTTAATGAGGACAACTGTGAACACTTTAAAACGTCTTATGGTAGGGCTGATTAACACTGATGAAACATGATATGGAAAATAAAAATCTATTATATATTGCCTATGCATGTGAATATTGAAGCTTTTCTTCTTGGGACTCCATTGAAAAAGAGTATCTATCCCAGTTAGTTTCCCAGACAACAAAGATGAATAAGTAAATAATAAATAAATAAACAAATAAATATGTGACAAATGATCTCAAGGTAAAATAAAGAGAATGATGCAACTGTAATGGAGTAGGCTTTAAATTCGGGTCCCCTTCAAAACATCTAAAACCCATAACATCTAATTTCATAACATTGAGACCAGAACATCTAAAACCCAAAACATCAAAAACCCATAACATTGAATTTCATAATATCTAACAGTACAAATCACATGAAAATAATATCCTCTCCACATATAACGACATATGACACCAAACTACCAAACACACTTTTTACTGATCCCGAGATTCATGAAGCTCAGCGCAAGGCCGGCGTTAGGCTTGCGCCGACCGTGCAGCGTGCAGATGGTGCAGTAGCGCCATATGCATATTAATGAAGGTACGCTGCCACCACAGCCACTTGCATAGGAAATGAGCGCGAGTGCATGGGGCATGTCAAAGTGCCGCATGGAGGTGTGGAAATGTCGGCTGTTGACGTGCAACCTAAAATGCTCAATATTACAGTCTGCCTGCAAAAGTAATCACACCTGTCAGTGTCCGTGGATACCGAAACATATGCAAATCATGCAAGACAGTTCTTGCAAACACAAAATTAAGAAGCAAACAAAAATGCACGTTAGCTAAAATCGAGTCTCCATCCCTCAAACAAATGACATTTAAAACCATGTGCCCATATTCTAATGCAGTGTAGATAGTTATACCAAGTGGAAGTGAAACACATCATGTTAGCGCGCTGCTAATAGCTATGTCTAACCCAATAGTCAGGGTTACCACCTGTCCCACATTGTGAGGGATAGTACACAGCTGGGCAGTTGTGTCCATACCAAAACCATTATAAATGTAAAATATCCTGCGACCGTATGACATAAAGGTGTTTGCCTTGCAAACACAAGGTGCAGAGTTTGAGTCTCACAAGGGATAATTGGCTAGGCTTAAAATGGCTCGCAAGGGCAGTTAGCTTAGTATGAACCTATGTAATAGTCACATACAATAGTTATTTCCGTATGTAACATACCACATGTTACAAGAAATAGAATAAGCAAGTAAATGAAACAGAAGGATCATATAAACTGCTACAACAATAAGCTAACATGTAGGCATAAAACAAAAGTATTATCCGTAGTACTGACCGTGGGTATGTGTTGTCCTGTAGAATCTGATTTGTGTCCGGAATATATCCCATCCTGGCCATATGAAAAGGTGGCAACCCTACCAATGGTCAGAGCATTCGCACAGTAACTGGCCAGCCTCTTAATCACTCACAAAACCAGTGACCTTTGGAGGAAAGGTGTTGAATGACACTTGAATGACTAATGACAATAATTAAGAGTAATAGATGCTTTTAACTGCAGAAAATAAGTATTAATGCATATGGCTCTGAATCTTTCAACACGTTTCAAGTTAATAGAACTAATATTGTAGACGTGTCCATAATTGTCCCTGATTTGTCATTGCCTTGTCCCTGTCACTGTCTTAATTAGTCTTAATTAGTCCCTGAGTATTACAGAGGTCCATACACATATGTACACCAACCAACTGTCACATTTGTTGACAGTACTATTGCATACCTGTAGTGAAGTCATAAGTGATGTCCAGAATAATATTAATCGTATATATGAATGAATGAAATAGTCAAATGTGAAGGGAAACACTAGTGGAAACACCCCCCCACCCAGTATTATGTAGTGGAACCACCCCCACCCTGTATTATGTAGTGCCAATGTAATAATATGGTCAGAGGTGCCCAAACCCCTGCGTCTGTAAACACAGGTAGAATGTTAAAATTGGGACCAACTCTGTCCATGTGCTACATCTGACAATTGAACAGGTACAGGGCAGTTCCAGTCTCCAGTCGGACAAGCCTAAATCCGGATCACCACATGAACACCCTGACAGTCAAACACACGTATGTGCCAGGACTATAAGCTTTGGAGTTCTGAATATCCTTGGAGTGAGTAAACATGCAGCATGGGTCCAGAGCAGTAGGGAAAAGGGAATGTCGCATGTGTAGTACTGCGGTTTTCCCAGCAGGAGAATGGATGCCTGCTGTGTAAGTGAAGCAGTGAGGCATATGTTAGGGTAACTATGAACCATGGGTATACATATAAATGAAGCAGAACACCAATAGTGTAGTGGTTAGAGCATCCGCCTAATGTAAATGCATTCCCGGTTCAAGTACGAATATAGCACTTATTTTCCTGTGTAATGAATGCCTCTGTGCTGTAAAGCCAACATTTAAACATGTAAAGGTGAACGTGTGTTTTGCATGGGGCCGTTAACCGGATTCCATCACTCAAAGTGGTACTGTCATAATGAATAAGGCACACGTAAGCACAAAGAAATGGCAGTAAACATATGTAACTCACAATAAGGATACGCAAGTGCGCCTGCGCGGGTGTAAGCAGCTCCCAGCCTAGCAAATGTATGTTGTTTTGTACAGATGTAGCTTATTTATATATATATATATATATATATATATATATATATATATATATATATATATATATATATATATATATATGTGTGTGTGTGTGTGTGTGTGTGTGTGTGTGTATAGATATATATCCACAGACATAAAATAAAGAAATATATGAAAAAAAAAATATATATATATATATATATATATATATATATATATATATATATATATATATATATATATATATATATATATATATATCTATATATATACATATAGAATGAACGCCGAAAGAAGAAAGCATACACAAGGTTTGTGAAGGGAACAGCGTATGTCAGATAAAGCTGCACAAGCGTGAGTAGAGCACTGCTATTTACACCAAAGGCAGGGTTAAACCAGTGGCCATAATATCATTGAACTGCTACGTCAACATTACACACAGACAGAATGTAGTTCATGTTGTGACCACCTACACTTGTAACCCGCAAATGTTCATAATCCATAACACCAGGAAAGGCACGTATGTGCAAATATAAATGGCGGGAGACCGTGTGAATACATGAGGCGGTACAAAATGTGTGTAGGGCCCCTAAAGCTCTGGAGAGGGCAATGTGTAAGGGTGAGTCATGGCTGCAATCTCAGGTGGATAATGACTGTTACACGTGGAAACTCAACAGAGGTGGGCTGGAGAAACTATGGCTATGCAAGTATGGAAACAGGAGTGCCAGGGTTGGTTGCGCTGTTTCCAATGGAGCGGCCCGTGTAGGTCAGCAAGTACGTAGGTGTGATTCTTAGCTAGACCGTCTTCTGCGTGGAGACATGTGTAAATGGGCGTACCTTCGTTGAAGATTGTGCGTCAGGACTGGCAACTCGGCACGTAAAAATCTGTCAATCATTAGCGAATCAGAGTTCTGCTGTGGCGATCCCTAACCGGGAAAAGCCGAAAGACACAACAACATGCAGACATCAATATGCTGACGTACATTCCCTGTAACACATGCACTCCATTTATTGACATAAATAATATGAATGTGCACAGAAACAAATACAGTAGCAGGAATAATAGGCTGTGCAGACGAGGAATAGGTCAAATGACACTGTATCACATCACACTGACATACAACAAAAGGTGACATCTGTCTGCTGTATAACGCTATATACGATTATAAGTTAACCCGGGTGAAAGTCGGCAAAAGTAAATGAAAGCTATATAGATAGTAGATTGTTAAGATATAAGTGTGTGTGCATGTGTGTGTGTGTGTGGAAATGTGGGTCATAACATATATATATATATATACATATATATATATATATATATATATATATATATATATATATATATATATATATATATGTATATATATATATATATATATATATATATATATATATATATATATATATATATATATATATATTCAGCTGTTCCCATTAGCCTCGCCAAGGATCATCTGTTTCCATTTCTTTCCTTCCTGCATCATGCTTTCTTCACACCACTGCCTGCATGTCCTCTCTCACCACATCCATAAACCTCATCTTAGGTGTTGCTCTTTTCCTCTTACCTGGCAGCTCCATCCTTAGCATCCTTTTCCCAATATACCCAGCATCCCTCCTCAGCACATGTCCAAACCAACGCAATCTCACCTCTCTTGCTTTGTCTCCAAACTGTCCAACCTGAGCTGAACCTCTAATATACTGATTCCTAATCCTGTCCATCCTAGTCACACCCAGTGCAAATCTAAACATCTTTAACTCTGCCACATCCAGCTCTGACTCCTGCCCTTTCGACAATGCTACCGTCTCCAACCCATATAACATAGCTGGTCTCACTACCCTCTTGTAGACCTTCCCTTTCACTCTTATTGGTACCCGTCTGTCACAAATCACTCCTGACACTCTTCTCTACCCATTCCACCCTGCCTGTACTCTCTTCTTCACCTCTCTTCCACACTCACCATTACTCTGAACTGTTGATCCCAAGTACTTAAACTCATCCACCTTTACCAACTCTACTCTCTGCATCCCCACCCTTCCTCTACCCTCCCAATCATTTACAAACATATATTCTGTTTTAGCCCTGCTGACCTTCATTCCTCTCCTCTCTAAAGCATATCTCCAACTCTCCAGGGTCTCCTCAACCTGGTCGCTACTCTCACTACATAACGCAATGTCATCTGCAAACATCATAGTCCACGGGGCCTCCTGTCTAATTTCATCTGTCAACCTGTCCATCACCACTGCAAATAAGAAAGGGCTCAGAGCAGATCCTTGATGTAATCCTGCCTCCACCTTAAACGTATCTGTCACTCCCACTGCAGTCCTCACCAATGTCACACTACCCTTGTACATATCCTGTACCACTCTTACATACTTCTCTGCCACTCCTGTCTTCATCATACAATACCACAACTCCTCTCTAGGCACCCTGTCATATGCTTTCTCTAAGTCCACAAAGATGCAATGCAACTCCTTCTGACCTTCTCTGTATTTCTCCAACAACACTCACAGAGCAAATATTGCATCTGTAGTGCTCTTTCCTGGCATGAAACCATACTGCTGATCACTAATCATCACCTCCCTTCTTAACCTAGCTTCCACTACTCTTTCCCATAACTTCAAGCTGTGACTGATCAGTTTTATCCCTCTGTAGTTAAGGCAGCTCTGCACATCACCCTTATTCTTAAAGATAGGTACCAAAACACTTTTTCTCCACTCCTCAGGCATCCTCTCACTTTCCAAAATTTCATTAAACAATCTGGTTAAAAATTCCACTGCCATTTCTCCTAAGCACCTCCATGCTTCCACTGGTATGTCATCTGGGCCAACAGCCTTTCCATTCTTCATCCTCTTCATAGCTGTCCTTACTTCCTCCTTGCTAATCTGCTTCACTTCCTGATTCACTATCCCCACATCATCCAACCTCCTCTCTCTCATTCTCTTCATTCATCAGCCCTTCAAAATACTCTTTCCATCTACTCAACACACTCTCCTCACTTGTGAGTACGTTTCCCTCACTGTCCTTTATCACCCTTACCTGCTGCACATCTTTCCCAGCTCTGTCCCTCTGTCTAGCCAATTGATACAGGTCATTTATTTCCCTCTTTAGTGTCCAATCTCTCATACAACTCTCTATATGCCTTATCCTTAGCCTTCGTCACCTCTCTCTTTGCCATGTGCCTCATCTCCTTATACTCATGTCTACTTTCTTCATCTCTTAGACAATCCCACTTCTTCTTCACCAGCCTCTTTCTCTGTATACTCTCCTGTACTTCCTCATTCCACCACCATGTCTCCTTGTCCTCCTTCCTCTGTCCAGATGTCACACCAAGCACCTTTCTAGCAGTCTCCCTTACTAGCTCTGCTGTAGTTACCCAGCTATTCGGTAACTCTTCATTGCCTCCCAGTGCCTGTCTTAACTCTTCCCTGAACTCCACCTCACAATCACCCTTTTTTAACTTCCACCATTTAATCCTTGGCACTGCTTTCACACTCCTCCTCCTTCTTGATCACCAACATCATCCTGCAGACCACCATTCTATGCTGCTTAACTACACTTTCCCCAGTCTCCACTTTACAGTCTCCAATCTCCTTCAGGCTGGCCCTCCTACATAGGATATAATCCACCTGTGTGCATATTCTTCCACTCTTGTATGTCACCTTATGCTCCTCCCTCTTCTTAAAATACGTATTCACCACAGCCATGTCCATCCTTTTCATAAAATCCACAATCATCTGACTTTCTGCATTCCTCTCCTTAACACCATACCTACCCATCACTTCCTCATCCCCTCTGTTCTCTTCACCAACATGCCCATTGAAGTCCGCTCCAATCACTAGTCTCTCACCCTTGGGTACACTCACCTCCACTTCATCCAACTCACTCCAAAATTTTTCTTTCTCATCCATTGCACACCCAACTTGTGGAGCATATGCACTAACAACATTCATCATTACACCATCAATTTCAAGCTTCATAAACATCACTCTATCAGACACTCTCTTCACCTCCAAAACACTCTTGGCATACTGTTCTGTTAGGATAACCCCTACCCCATTTCTTCTGCCATCCACAACATGATAGAACAATTTGAACCTGCTTCCTATACACTTGGCCTTACTTCCCTTCCATCTGGTCTCTTGCATGCACAATATATCAACCTTCCTTCTCTCCATCATATCAGCTAGTTCCCTCCCTATACCAGTCATACTGCCAACATTCAAAGTTCCTACCCTCAGTACTACACTCCTAACCTTCCTCCTCTCTTCCTGCCTTTGGGCATGCCTTCCCCTTCCTCTTCTTCTTCGGCCAACAGTAGCCCAATTTCCGCCAGCACCCTGTTGGCTAACAGTACTGGTGGCGGTCGTTGTTAACCTGGGCCTCGACCGATCCGGTATGTAATTATGAAAAGTTCTCAGCATCAGTAATTTTTGGCAGAGGTTTTATGCCGGATGCCCTTCCTGACGCAACCCTCCCCATTTATCCGGGCTTGGGACCAGCACAAAGAAATGCACTGGCTTGTGCATCCCCAGTGGCTGGTTTTTATATATATATATATATATATATATATATATATATATATATATATATATATATATATATATATATATATACACACACATACACACATACACATATACAAATGTAGATATATATATATATATATATATATATATATATATATATATATATATATATATATATATATATATATATACACATACAACATTTATTGATATATACACATATACACACAAAAAACATATATATGTCATTGTAGATATACACATGTACATAACTAGGTTACTTTACAGCAATTATGGGTAACACATGTTCAGACCGGGCATATGTTACTGGGAGGTCCAATAAACAAACATTTACCTCCCACACCGCCCAGCTATGCCAGTCAGACATACAGACAGGCAATAAAGGTATACACACTGCTGCTTTCCAAACCACCAGCAGGAAAGTACCAGTGGGATAGATCTGCACGGTCTACACTTTAAACATGAATAACGGGGTCCCTTGCGGGACACCAAAAATTCACTTTACGTGTGAACCTCTGGTTATCGATGTGAGCAGGATGTAGCTGTACACAGAACAGTAGGTTGTGCAAATGTAATAACACATGGGTTGACAAAACGTACGCATATGTCCCGAGACGGGGAGAGTGGGCAGTGTGTAGGGGTGTGTTCATACCCCAGCTGTGCTCACAATAAGTATTTGTCATGAGTGCTGTAGAGGGGTGTCAGGTAGGTGAATCATGGGTATATATATATATATACATATATATATATATATATATATATATATATATATATATATATGTATATGGATAACGGGGTCCCTTGCGGGACACCAAAAATTCGTTAAACAGGTGAACCTGTAGTAATCGACGTGAGCAGGATGTAGCTGTACACGGAGCAGTAGGTTGTGCAAGTGTAATAACACATGGGTTGACAAAACGTATGACATGTGTCCCGAGATGGGGAGAGTGGGCAGTGTGTAGGGGTTTGTTCATACTCCAGCTGCGCTCACAGTAAGTATGAGTCATGAGTGCTGTAGAGGGGTGTCAGATAGGGGAATCATGGGTATGCAATAACGGGCCTAAGTGTGCAGGTGTTGGTTGGCAGAGATGTATTAGGCCCACCCCGTGGAAGTAAGTAATATTCCTATGTGGGCATAGCAGACGCCTATACCTCCCAATCCTGAAGAGCACATCTACTGGATAGTCCGTAAACCATTGGGGGAACACATAGGGACTATATCAGTGCCTTGTACCAGATTATCATGAACGTCCATAATTAGGAATCAGAATGTAACACAGTCCTAACTAAACACTTCCAGAACTAGTGATATTAGGTGGGCAGGTGGTGGAATACACGTAATGACCAATGACAACATGTATGAGTCATAAACAGCATGTACCTCGACAAATGTGAATGAATACATATGCCGTGTGACTGTCAATGTGTCAGGTTAATAGAAACAATCATCTAAATGTGCCCCTCAGGGTGTTATGCAGTGTCCCTGATACAGTGTTCATTCTCCCCCATTCGTATGTGAGGTCTGCTAGTGACAGAAAGTGCATATTCTGCCGCCCACCTTAGGTAGATGATAGCATAATAGTTTGGGATTACCACCTGTTCGCCTTTGTGAGGGACACTCCACTCTGGGCAGTTGTGTCCTGCAAAATGAATGTTACGGCACATGGCCTGTGATTTCAGGAAAAGAGTTCATATATTGTGTGTAGTAGTGTCATAAAATGATTTTGTTGTATCTGAAACAGCTACATATTATAGGAAACAGTATTAGCAACTATAATGCTACAAGAATAACCTAAACGTATGGAAACCGGTGAAGTAGTCAGTTTACTACTGGCTGTGGGTATGTGTTGCCTTGCCAAATGTGACAGCTCTACGTATAGGTCCTATAGGGCTGCCACCTTTCCAAATGGCCAAAGTGGGACCTGCTCTGTAGAAATTTCAGACCTACCAGGTCAGAACATACCTACAGCCATGCATAGTACAGAAATATACATATTAGCACAAATCAAAGCTTAGTCTAGCAGCAGTCAAGTTGCATATGCTACTTCACATAACATATCGACGTGTCATTTATACAATAACCATAACATGCAAATATTACAGACACATACAATATAATATTGTCCTCTAATCAGGACATTTGCTATGGCTAGAGTATTCTCGCATGACACATATGCCCATGCAAAGTGGGAAAGGTGTTACTCCTAGAGTGCCATGTCGGCCAATCTAAAAGGTGGAAAACCTACAATAGGTATGCGGCATGATCCGGCAGAGAGATGCGTTTCCCAAAACACATTTACATGTCAGCATTGCAGAGTATCGGTTCCCATGTATCAGCCAGATGGGAGCAGATTGTATGAGGAACACGCATATAATATGATTATGTCACTCGACAGGCCGCTGATTCTGTACAGTCGAACGCCTGCCATCGCCTAGTGGTTAGCCATACCCAATACTGTAATTGTGTAGTCCGACATAATAGACATCACAAGGGATCATGCACACCTAGCGTGAGTGACAAATGGAAGCACCGATATCGGTGCACGTGCAAGTGGGTGAGCAAGCAGGTGTAAGCGTGTTTATCTACCAGTATGCGAGTATTGCACTGTTAAAGAAATGTGGAGTCTAAACAAGTATAAGGAGCTGTAACCAGAGGTCAGCAGTGCTTAACACCGCGCAAACCCACGCACAACCACTCCCACCAGCTGGAATGTACCTTACCCACTCCGTATCCAAAGGTGTCGTTCAGGCCACAAACAAAGAACCGTCCTTTGCACGTGTTGGTAGCAATACCCTGAGCACACATCTCATGTGAATTACCAATACACCATGACATATATAGAGACAATAGACAGTACCACACACATACCATACAGCACAGTCATCCAGCAGTATAGCAATGTACTGGCAGATATGTCCAGACCACTGGTGTTTGCAGACCTGGCCGTCCTGTGTTTCAGTGTGTGAGCATGCCGAGTATGACTGTTACGCATGTAGTCGACTGACATTACCATCATAACTTCATGTGTTTGAGCATGCCCAGTATAGTATGTCCAGATAGTCAGTATTGTGGTGCCGACCCCTGCGTTGTACACTGGCAGGTGGCATGCTGTGTCTGCAGGGCAGCTAACGGTCATGTGGCATTGACTGTTGCTACATTTCTGCCCAGCGTGGGGGGACATCCAACTGTATCCACAGTCCTACACAGCACCAGAGGTGGTGCACATGACTCTCACATGTGTACGTTGGAAGTGGGGCACAGCTGACAGTTGTACACATTTGCTACTACTGTACTGGTATGCCAGGTACTCCATTTTAGTGTGTGGACCTACCCAAATTGCTGGTTGGAGGCATACCAGTGTACGTCAGATCCTAGCTTTAATTACCAGCATAGTAGTTTCAGACGTCCTAGCCTTCACAACCTATATCCAACTGCCTGGCCTGCTGTAGTCTATGTGTGTGTCTGTGGGGGTTGGGGTCATCCATTGGGCATATCCAGAGGCCATTGTATAGCATTTGTCTGTATTGGTCTACAGCTGTTCAGCTGTATGAGACGTGTGGGCTGTATGGACCCACATGATGTTCAGCCCATAACCTGCAGTGGGTTAGGACACCCTGTGTACTACTGGCTACTATTGTGACCCCTGTATGTGCTACAGATGTCATGGTGCCACTATGGACGTGTACTGTCTGCTGCCCTAACAGTCGGCTAACAAATTCCCTTGTATGCTCACATCCATACCATAGCTACAGGTAAATATACATTCTAATACAACTGCCATTTGGTAGGTTGATTGACGTACCTTGGGGGTGTTCCAGACCTGAGGATGGTGCTGGAGGGCTGCCTATGTCGAATGCACACAATGCACTTCCTATACATGGCTGAGCACAGGTAGTGTCATGTTTGGCATTCCTTGTACTGTCTGTGCCAGTCAGAGAGGGTGAAATTCCCTGGGTACCTACTGTGTCAGTGCATTTGCCATGTGTTGCCTCTTTGCCAAGGGCAGGTCATACTGTGCACACCTACTTTTGCCTACTGGGTCCAGCTCAGGTAGTCCCTCCTCCAAGTCACACTGTGCCTCTACAGGTCTTGGCATTGGTGGGGGGCTGTGTGGCCCTGCCCCATGCTGTTCCTGCTGCAACTGTTACCGCAGGATCAGATTGTGTAGCATAGCACATACCATAATGATTTGGGTGCATGTAGCTGGATAATACGGCAAGGCTCCACCAGATGTGTCCAGACACCAGAATCATGACCTGAGCATCCCAAACACATGCTCAATTATATGTCTTGCCTGTGCATGTGCCTCATTATGGTGTAGTTGTATCAGTTGTAACAGTGTGTGTGCATTGCTGATGGGTGTCATCAGACACGACTCCAGTGGTTACCCAGCATCCCCCACTAGGTGACTGTAGGGGATGTCCATATTGGCAAAGGTGTGGTACAGCTGCATCAGATGCCATATATCAGAATCATCATCACTTCCAGGGCAGACAGCACACACATTCAGTTTAATGCCCTGGCCATTGCATACAGCCTAGCTGTTGGAGGGTATGCCCCTGCAGTTAATGTAGGCCCTACCCCGCTCACCAGGTGGTGCTTTGATGTGTACGTATGTGCAGGCTATAGCACCCAGTACCCCAGGTTAGTCTGCCATTTGGTGGAAGAGACGCATATTGCTGGTCAACAAATCACGTGTGTTGAGGACATATACATGCTCACTGGCAAGTGGTGACATGGCGTCTGTGAACTGGTGGAATACTCCAGATGCAGATGCCTGTGAGATCCCCATGATATCCCCAGTTGTGCTTTGGGAGGTACCTATGGCTAGTATACCTAGGCCAACACATACCTTGGTATCCACTGGGATGGGTTTCCCTCATCCTGTTCAATGTGTCAGGTGTGGCTGGCACAGCTCAACAAGCTGCTGTTGGAGGTCTCTGTCCACCCCATAGCGTTCCACTATCTCCAACTCATGTAGCCCCTGGTAGGTTACCCTGGGTCTGTAAAGTCTTATGTCATCTCACTAAGGGTTGTTCGGCAGCATTCACATCCTCACCACCCTCAGCTTCCTGCACATGTTGGTCTATGTTGCCTGCTGCAGCCCTTCTCATTTGGTTGGATTGTGTTGAGAAATGTCCCCGCATGTATACACCAGTGATGTAGAGTGTGGAAGAAACCTGTGTGTATGGTGCTTGGTCACTTTACCATAGTGTTCTGGGGAGGGCTGGCCATGTAATCTGCTGATTGTGCTAATTATCACCTGTTTGTGCAGCTTGTTCACCTTGACTACTCCACTACTGCTGTTGTCCCACCCAGTTTCACCAGGCAGGTATAGACACACCCCTAGCTTAGGTGTGCTAAGGCAGGAGCAATCCCGAGGCACAGGGCTCCAATATACGTACAGTATGCCTGACCCCCCTCCCATGCTTTCACCTATATTCGAGTCCTGCACCCGGCTATCTATACACATACACTCTTGGGATCTGCATCACACCCTGGGGATAAACGGGATTCACTATTGTCAACTTCATTGCATAGTATTGTCTTCTAATGCATAGTTATATGACCCATACTGATCCTCCAAATTAATAACCACAGCAACAAAATAACCAGTCTCTACATGACTAGAACCCGGGACCCTGCACACCACAGACGATGTGCTTTACCACTAAGCTATGGCAGTTATGCATACATCCAAGGTGATCACGTACAGATCATCCAGCACAGACATTCAATAGTGCTAATGTCCACATACATACATATATATATATATATGGATTCACTTTATAACCTCGAAATGCTGAAATATCGAATTTCAGTATCTCGAGACTATAAAACCGAATCCACAAAACACAGACAAACAATAACCGCGAAACCACATAACCGAAAACACTGCACACACTAAACTTAACATACAACACAACACCCACATCACAACATAAACAAAAAAACAACACACATACACAACTCACACACACTGTGCCCCCCACACCACCCCTACTTATATATACTAACTCCGAGATCGCACAAACACAGCACAAAAGCTCACTCACACATGCACATTCTCCAATCCCTCACACACACTCTAACTCCCACTCAAAACCCTTACAAAACACTCACTTACCTGACATAACATCTACATCCACACACAGCACCACGCACCACCAAAACACAAACCCGGACATTACGTAGCGTAACTTCATAACCGCGAATTCGACATATTTTCGAGATATATTCAAATTCGCGATTATGAACATTCGCTATTTGTATCATTCAACTTTATAGCTTCGAGATACTGAAATTCGACATTTCAGTATTTTGATGTTATAAAGTGAACCTATATATATATATATATATATATATATATATATATATATATATATATATATATACACACACACACACACACATACACACACATATACATATACACACACATACGTAGATATTGAATTTATATCACAACAGCAGACCACATGACACCAAAGCATTAGACAAGAATGAAAAGGAAACCACATGTGCCACCTGCATTATGTAGTGGTGTTACTGTCAAGGCAAGTGTGTTTCATTGCGTCACACGGGTCAGACTGTAGTAAGGGTAAGAGTAGGGCTGCTGACATTTACTCACCAGACCTATTGGCGAATGTATGTGTATGTGTTGACAACACAGTCTTTTGGGCGATTATGACATTTGTGGACACTATATAGGAAAGCAACAAAACACACTCAACACATTCTGGAGCTAGCCACACACAGATACCAACACATAGGATATGACTGCCAAACACACACACACACCTATCAAGCCTTGGAATCGAACACCTACTTGTCTATTCTATCACACTACAGCATTACGTAGTTACAAAATGCACTACAAAGATAACTGGATCACAGCACTCCCAGAGGCATACTTCTAGGTGGGTGACATCATCAGCAAAGGCAAAGATGCCGATAGGGATTGTATAGAGAGTGAGCAGTTTAAAAGCATTACTCTGTCCCCAGGCAGCTGGAAACACACACTTGGCAGGGCTGGTATTAGAACATAGACCTAACTACCTTATCACACTACAGCATTACCCAGTTACAGAAAGCTCTACCGAGATTACTAGATCACAGCATTCCCAGAGGCATACTTCTAGGTGGGTGACATCATCAGCAAAGGCAAAGACACTGGTAGGGATTGTATAGAGAGTGAGCAGTTTAAAAGCATTACTCTCTACCTAGGCAGCTGGAAACACACACACACACACACACACACACACACACACACACACACACTTGGCAGGGCTGGGATTAGAACAGAGACCTAACTACCTTATCACACTATAGCATTACACAGTTACAGAACGTGCTACCAAGATTATTGGATCACAGCACTCCCAGAGGCATACTTCTAGGTGGGTGACATCAACAACAATGGAACAAACGCTGATAGGGATTGTATGGAGTGTGAGCAGTCTAAAAGCATATTACTGTCCCAAGGCAGACGGAGACAAACACACGGCAGTGGTGTGAGCAGGACAACTGCCTATCTACGGAGCACTATTACAACACTACATAGATACGAGACGTGCCACAGACAGTACACCTTTCAAGACAGTCAACATGACCTTCTAGGAATACAGACATCAACGTGGATGCTGGCAGTTACGGTGTACATACCTGTGAGCCAGTGTGTTCAATGTAGGAATCCATCCTGAAGTGGGGTATGGCCATCTGTTGCCTGGATGACCACTATCACTATACAGGATTACAATGGTTATGCCCATACACAGAGGCACATAACTGACACGAGGTGTCACTGGGCATGCTCACACACTTAGTAGCACATGTCCGTTTGGAATGCACTATGTGTCCATCTACACAACGGTGTACTGGGCATGCTCACACACTTAGTAACGAAGGGCTGTCTTGTATGCACACAGATTCTAAACATGGAAGTGCACAGTGTGTCGATAGTCCTCATTGTTAGCATGAACGCTGCACTACATATATCTGACACTGGTCTTCTACACAACGTCTGCTGCTGTCCATCACCTTAGCTGTACCAATCTAAACCTGGTACACTAATACCACCCATGGTGATGTCCTGGCAGGAGTGGCTACTTCACACATATAGTACCATACATAGATGAAGAACCTGAGACCAGGTAAACACCCTGACACCTACAGGACAACTGCATTGTACATGTATGCTAAACAGTGCTAGATGTGTAGCGTTCGTAATCACAGCTGCCAATCTAGATCTAACAATGGGGAATACTGACATCTGTGCAGTGAGGAAGACCTGGCATAAAGCTCAGTTGTGCACAATAGCACTACCACCGTTTACCTCAAATACAGGCATGTGGGCCATAAGACCATTATGGACCGCTCCAGGTTAGTGTCCCCATGTACATGAAGGCCACTCACATGTACTGACCAGTACACTCTCAAAGGCCATCACAGATGTGTGAGGTGCAGATCACAGTGGTAATTGCTGCATTCTAGTATGTAGCCCTCAGACATCACCATGTCCTTCGACCAGCAGCACACATCCATACATTAGTACAACACCATGTTACTCATGACCAGTGGACTGTACCTAGCTCTACAGCAACTGTGCAGATTACCCATGTACTGACAGGGTTCCATCATGTGTTATGCAATGCAATGATACCACTGTTCATAACCAGGTCGGCTGTACACATAACAGGGGCCCTGGGTCTTATACAGCTGTAACAGATAACTGTTGCTGTACACCAGAAAACACACTCATGTTTGGATATGACATACATGTAGCTGCTGTAGATATGTACATGCCCCCCCACACACACACAACATATATGTACATAGCATAGCTTTTGCTGTCCTTCATGCAGACAAGTGGCTACAGCAATTACACGGATGCACATGGAAGGTAGGTCCATGGTTGTTGAATGCTAACAGTACATAAGGTAGCAATGTTGACTGAGTTACCCATGACAACTATCATATCATACCACAGTCCATGTGTCATGTATGTCATCACACATGTCCACCAATTGCAATGCATACAAACATGGCTACATGACAGGAATGTAGGAACTACACACATGTACATGTAGTGATGTGCATTCAGCTACCATGCATGTGCAGTAGCAGATGTTTGCAGTTAATCTGTGTCTTATTTCAACATGCAGTTGCAATGCAGCTCCATCATTGACACCTGTATATGGTGCAATACTGACAGTACAGTAAGATGTACACCAGGTATGGATGGATGCGTGTACATAAAGTGGTGGGCCACCTTTGCAGATGGATGTTTGCTGAAGACAGCTCACAGGTGTGTCACAAGCCGTCCTACCATAACATGTGCAAACAGTAAGCTATGTTTCTGTTAATTGAAGGTGAAGGCATACAACCTACACAGCGGTTAGGGTGTCACTGACTGTAAATCACTTGACACCTGTAACACTTAAGTCCTCCCATGTGCATATAGCAGCACAATTGCCGAAGTTAGCGTCGGTGCACATTGTCATGCGGGCAATACTGCTGCATGTCTGTCAGACGTATCATAAGATAGCAGGTGTTTCATTCACAATACTGCCATGTGTGTATGCTTGTGTGACCATATATGCCACGTATGGTGGGGAATACATCCCAATTGTTACACACCCCTGTACACTGTTGTAGAGATCTGTACATACTGCAGTGTAGAAAGCAAGACATAGGTAGGGGTGGTGTGTGTATCACACACATGTTAACTATCTGTATGTGCATGACATTTGTAGACTCCAGTGTGTGTGTATATGTATGTATGGCTGTCTGGTGCATGGAGTGAGGATGTATGCTACCATAGAGAACAGATAGGACCCCTAACCCCTCAAGGTGATGCAATCTACTACCCTGTTGATGCCGGCAGTCTTAGGCATTACTGACTACCTGTACATGTTCATTCTCTGTGTCGCATCATGTGGGTGCACAGTACTGTAAGGGTGATTACCACATAGGCAGGGGTCCTCACCTCAACACTATCAAGTGTGTGTTATAGTGTCATTGACCCTGTGAGTGTGGGCATGTTACTGTGTGTGTCTGTGTATGTCTGTGTGTGTTCCCATCCTGTAATGTGAAAGTGTATTACTACTACACAGTGAGGCCTCATGATATCAACTGGCCTCTACCCTTGACATCAGCTAGACCACTGTGTAAACCCCCCGCACCATGTAACTGTACCTGTGATGTCACCCTGTATGGATGTCACGTCTCTAGCCACTGTAGCCTAGTACACAGCTCACATGCTCCTGGATCAGTAGATGTGTAGACATCTATGGAATGACAGCCTTTCTAACAGTGAGGTTGAGGCTACGTATAGCATGCTGGTATTGCTATACATGCCTGTGAGTACTCTACATTTACACATGGGAAACTGCAAACACTGGTATTTAATGGCACATGCAATTAGACCTTAAGGAGGGAAGCAGGGCATCATTACCAACATGCTGTTACCGTTGTTACTAAGACACATACTGTGAACATAAAACAATGCATTCTAACTGCAAACACTGTTACGTAATGGCACATGCAATTAGACCTTAAGGAGGGATGCAGGGCATCATTACCAACATGCTGTTACTGTTGTTACCAAGATACATACTGTGAACATAAAACAATGCATTCTAAACCTGTACTACATGGTATGTCTGCTGCGTGTCAACAGTACACAACAATTGAAATATACACTTCTCACTATTTTGTTCACCCTGTGCATCAGACCATATGAGCATGTCCCTGCACTGATGGTGTGGATGACAGGGATGCTGCACAGGCATCATCATATGCACAGGGTGATAATGTTTGCCAGGGGCCTAGGCTGCACCAGTGGATGACATCATGTGTGTGGGTTAGGGCCTGTGATCTAATTGGACATGTGTGGTTGTTATGCATGTGGGTGTTGCGGTGCCCTA
Source organism: Protopterus annectens (assembly GCF_019279795.1). Classification (NCBI taxonomy): domain Eukaryota; kingdom Metazoa; phylum Chordata; order Ceratodontiformes; family Protopteridae; genus Protopterus; species Protopterus annectens. The sequence goes on from NC_056726.1 coordinate 917,715,826, forward strand.
CAGATGTTTCTGGTGTGTGCGTGTATGTATGCACAAAGTTCTGCCATGTATTCGGCCTAGACAGGGGTATTATTGACAGCTCCAGATTGTACAGACCAGGATTTACAGCTCACTATGTCTGGCCACGTGACTTGTGCCTGCCAGGTGTTGCACGGGCACTACCAGGCAGAGGTACAGATTGGGTACTGTCCGATGACACATGTCCACTGTAATCGTATCCCCACTGGGACCATCCAGGGCCATGTCCACATGGCCTGCTGTGTCCTGGTGTGGACAGCACAGCACCAGCTGCACTGCTGCTGCTACCGGCACTATGGGAGTGGGCATGTGAGGCAGCTCGTTAACGTAGACCTGCACCAGGTGGTGTAGCTGACCTACGTCCACGTGGCCTACGCCTCACTCCTACCAGATGTTCCAGCACAGACAGCTCATGCTCGTGGATTGCCATTCCACAGTCAAGTATTCCAACCATGTCACCCAATCGCCTGTCCAAAATGTCAGCAATCTGCTGTTGAACATTTGCCAGTGCCTGGATGTTGTTGTTTAAAGAACGGATAGCAGCCTTCTGAAGCCTCTGCCCTTCTCTGTTCTGCCATGCAGCACGTGCCTGTGCTGCCATTGCAGTCTGAAACATGCGTCTGGTGACACCAGCTGCTGCGCTGTGTCCTGCAGGTGCATGTCGGCCAGAGGTCCTCCTACGAGCAGCACTGGCCACATGCTTGTGTGGCACATCTGCAGTCATTTCACTGACACCATGGTGTGAAGACACACCTTCCGTAGCCACCACATGTTCCTGTTCCAAGCTAACACACGCTGTCCTTCCTCTATGGCCACTGGTGATGGGGTATGTGTTGGCATGAGAACTGTGTGCAGGGAAAGGGGGGATATAGGTGGGATGGCAACCAATGGTGCAGATTTAGCCCCTGACAACCCTGCCTGTACCTCAACCATATGTTCATCACTGCTAGAGTCTGTGGGGACACTAACATCAGATGGACCGCAGGAGGGTAACCCACCTACATCACCTGTGAAGGCAAACAAAGACTCTACATTACAACACACACACAGACACACAGACACACAGACACACACACACACACACGCACACACGCACACACACACACACACACACACACACACACACACACACACACACACACAGACATACACAGACCATGCATGTGATTTGACAGAAGCCATGCAGCATGCATGTGATACAGCAGATGGCATGCAGCTCAGATATTAATAGTGGTAGTTAGCATGCATCCCTGGGTTGCACACAACAGCAGACATGTGTCATAGCAGAAGCCATGCATTTCACACAATCATGGTAGTAAGCATGCATTCCTGTGATACACCATGTGGACCAGCACAGGTTAACAGTACACATGGCTGATGTGAGGCATATGTCCTTGACATTAACATGTAGTATGACATGTAATCTGCTGACGTGTGCATTGACATGCATACATGTTTGACACAATGGTGTCCTGACACATGTACAGTGGTGTAATGGTGTCACATTGCAGTGTTGTCTGTATGTCCTACAGATAGAATGCACTTTTAGCAGATGTGCATGACCATTGAAGGGTAGTATGAGGCATCTATATTGCTATACAGTGTGAAGTACAGACACAGTGCCATTGCATGGAATCATGAGGTGTCTCTATTGCTATACAGTGTGGAATACACACACAGTGCATAGCCATGACTGCATGCATGCATACACAATACATAAATACTGTGGATTGTGACCCACGTCGCTGAGGTGTATACACACTAAACCATGCTGTGTCATGTGTGACAGGTCACCGGAAGACATACAGATGACAGCCCTGCACAACTGCTAACATTTCTTAGCTGCCTGGCAACTGTGTCCACACATGGCAGACTTGTCAATACACCATGTCCCACATGACATTTATGTACCACACACATGAGTTGCACGGTTGACAGTGATGTCCAACAGCAACAAGGGAAATATACGGTATCTGTGGCCTGATGTGGTGTCTGTGTATGTATGTGGAAGCTGTACAGGTTACTGCTGTCATGCTGTGACACAGTCATGATGTTCAACACATGTTATGTGGTCGAATTAAGTGACACCTCCACAAGCTGTGCACAGGCTTTTAGGATGTCCAGTGTTCCACATCTACTATATAACCATTCAACAAAGGCTATAGTTGGACAATGTGTAGACAATGTGCAACAGGGTGTACACACATACACATCACATCTACTGTGTGTTGCTACATGTCTCTGGCCATCCTCCATGGCCATGTGTGAACATGTGTTGGCCAAATGTTTGTGATGGCCATCTATCTCATATGTCTGTGTTGTCCCATATGACATACACCCATAGATAATAACTAAGAAAATGGTAAACAAACTGATAAAAGTAAAAAACGGGTGCAATAGCAGCTAAAACACGTTTATTTCACAAATATTTAAAAGAGCTTTTTCGTCAGCGTTAATAGCTGACTTCCTCAGAAATAGCAATAAGTTAACTTCAATGAAGTATTTAAAAAGTTTTTTAAAAAGGATCCAATTACTACGTAGAGTGCTGGAGAACCTCCCCAATCAATTTAAAGAAACATTCACAGTTCGTTTAACATTGTATACCACAGTGTGTAATACCTGACAATAATACATAAAATAAACAACTATTAAAAATTGAATTCTAAAAAACATTAACATCATTAAGTAAGTTAATCGAACATTATATATAACATTGTAATACTTGTAAAATTACTTGTGAATGTATGTTTGTAGAAACTAGATAAATAAGTAAATAAAATCAACTCTACTGTAAGATTAATTATAAATCTATGAAATAGATTAATTATAGTGGTATTTAATGACCACAAATTTAAGTTCTTAGTTATAGACCAGGTTTGTTGTGACAGTAGAGGGGGACCTAGACCTTTTAAACTGGAAGAAGCTGAGTTGATTTGGCAAGTTTGACTAAATGCGTATAGTCATCCAGGACTTAACGACTCGTGTTCAATTTCAAGTTTATTAAAATTGAACAGTCTTAAGAGATGATTTCATAGACTCTAGCCTTAGTAATATGTACCCCTTACCACTATAATTAATCTATTTCATAGATTTATAATTAATCTTACAGTAGAGTTGATTTTATTTACTTATTTATCTAGTTTCTACAAACATACATTCACAAGTAATTTTACAAGTATTACAATGTTATATATAATGTTCGATTAACTTACTTAATGATGTTAATGTTTTTTAGAATTCAATTTTTAATAGTTGTTTATTTTATGTATTATTGTCAGGTATTACACACTGTGATATACAATGTTAAATGAACTGTAAATGTTTCTTTAAATTGATTGGGGAGGTTCTCCAGCACTCTACGTAGTAATTGGATCCTTTTTAAAAAACTTTTTAAATACTTCATTGAAGTTAACTTATTGCTATTTCTGAGGAAGTCAGCTATTAACGCTGACGAAAAAGTGCTTTTAAATATTTGTGAAATAAACGTGTTTTGGCTGCTATTGCACCCGTTTTTTTTTACTTTTATACACCCATAGATGTCAGATACTCCACTGCCCATAGGATTATGCAGACAAAGGGTTGTATGTTTGGTATGTGGGGTATGTTTTATGGGATAGTGAGACAATGTTGCAGCCAGACCACTACATGTCTGGGACATGTCAGATGGCACATCACAATGTATACACTCATTGCAGGGGCATATTTCGCAATGGTGAATCCTGTGGGCTGCCCATATCCCAGCTCACTGTGTAGTACTGTTTGTGTACACCACATGTGTTGTTCTGATGTATAGTACATATTCCTACATTGAACAACACATCCACCATTGTATGCACAGCTGTCCACACATCTAGCAATGACAGTTACTGTGGTTTCATGTCAGTGTTTCATTTAATTTGTATATATTGCACATGGGTAGCTAGTGTGATTGATGAAAGATGCGACCTGTATATTGTGACTGGACCATACATTGTGTGTACATGTGTTAACTGGCCACATGGCAAATAGATCTGTGCATTAACATGCCTGATACTGATAACTGTCTCACCTGCAATGGCCGGCTGTCTCTGCAGCATGCCAGAGGTACCTGTAAAGGTGTGACACAGCAGTTTGATCATTATCCATGACTGTATGACAGCTACAGGGTGCACTGTGCATGTTAACACATTCACCAGTACAATAGCATATACTATGGAGTATGCACATGTGTGCATACACAGGGTAGCATACTATAGCATCCGGCATGTGTGTAAACATACCTTGCACATGATGTTACATTACATATTGTACAGTGACACATGCAACTAAATGGGACATAATAGTTATATGTGCAGTAGTGACTTACCAGGCAACTCCAGGCTCAGTGGTTGGGAGACACCCACCTCCACGATGGCAGCTAGAGTTTGTGGATGCTGTTCTGATGGGGTCCCCAGGTTGGCCAGTAGCTCCTCGGTAGGTGTGAGTGGGGGCTGTGTTGGTGGCCCACCACCTGTTCTACCTTGTTCCCTGGTGATTGCATTGGCACGCTGTTTTGCATGTCAGATCAGGTCCGTGCAGTGTCTGTGCACCTGCTGGTAGGTGCAGTTATGGCCACCCACATCATTAACCATCCTGCGAAGTTCCTGCCACAGGTCATCATGCTACTGAGCATGATGTGGCATATGGCTGAACAAGACCTCATAGTTATCCTGGAGGTAAGGTATGAGGGCATCATCCTCAGAGTGGCTATATGCTGGCAGTCATGATCGAGGCATTATCTGGAAGATATAATGATGGAGACAGGTCACAGTATCTCAGAGATGCACAGAGATACAGCTGCACATACATGTGTATTACATTTGAACAGTTGTCTTTGCAAATCATCATGACACTGACACAACTGACATGTTTGTGTCGCACACATGTAACACCCGATGGGGATTGGATATTATCACCATATATGTGTGTCACCTCATTACATTGCTCATACTCCATGTGAATGCTGTCTTGATGTGGGCATGTCTGTTTGCCTGTACTGGTGTTCTTACCTATCAGCACATGCCTGGATGTGTCCACATTAATGCTGTTGACTTTGATGCTGTGTATATGTCACATATCAACACATACATTGCCTTAACGGACATGAGCAGTGGCAATGCAGACATGTGCACGGAAACCTTTGCATGCATGTGTTTTGCCATATACATCTACACGGCACTGTACAGCAGTTCAACATCCTGCCACGTATCACCTGTGTTGCACATGTGAAATGCATGGGACAATGGCTAGCCGGATGGTATTCGCAGGGATGGTTATCAACTATAGCATGTATGGCCAAGGTCATGTAGTAGTGTGTATGCCCTGGGCCATGTATGGGCATAGGATGTAAGGTTTTCTAGCTGTATCCGACAGCCATGTTCCCGCTGCCAAGTGAATCACTGCCACATTACTGATCCAGACAGTTAATGATACATCTACCATGCGGTCATCGCACCATGTATGACAGAGATGACATGTGCAGCTTTGCTGGACAGGGTTGCATGGTATGGCAGGAGTATGTAACATGTATGGCACAAGGATCTGTCCACATGTGGTAATCCTTGTACTAGGAAGGTGGCTGTCCATGACGTATGTCTTTCAGATCAGGATATGTACGTGTAGCACGTCCAACATCACAGTGTTGCACATGTCTTTATGCAGGGTAGGCAGCATGCTGCATAGTGGAGATGAGGATTGTGAAGGCTGGTGTCGCCCATCCAAGCATGGCCAATACCCCTTAAAGGTGATATGTGATCTGATATTGGTCACTTGAGTGCTGAGTATGGCTGTCCAATGATCTCCATGCTCATGGATGGCACCCTGTCATGACTTGGGTTGCCTGTTATGACTACTTAATAGGCCTGGTGACGTCACTAGCTCAGGGAGGTAAACTCAAAGACTCTACACAGCACCATCCCTTACACACAGTGTCCATAATGTTGACCGCTGCCTAGGTGGTAGTTAATGGGTACAGGGTTATTAACCTAGCGGTGACAATGCAATAAGCAGCTGTCAGATTGTGCACATATGTCATGCACCTCACCCACAAAGCCCATTCTGTATGTTGTCCACAATACTGAGTCAGCTATTGCTCCTAGGTCATGGCCATTCACATACTTACATACGCAGATGCCTCCCATTTGTCTGTGTGGTATGGACTGCAATGAGGGGGGAGTACAAAACTTTAACCCTGTTTTACTGTAGCTGCCACTGGTATGATATGCACATGTCACTCAGACACCTTTTGTAGTGTTGCTTCTGTCAACAGGCCACTGGTAAAACACTCCTGTGACATACGAAGGTACATCTAGTATACTGAGTGTAGGTGGAACACGGTATGGGTGATGATGTCCTATGACCTGTCACAGGTATGCTATGCATTGTGAAATCCTCCGTACTGTCATCTACATCTGTACTGCTAACAACATCTACATTGATTAAGGTTCATGGACTTTCAGACCATACTCAGCAGGGTAATAGTGCAGTGCCTCCCATTATGAGTGGTGTCTCCACTTTGTGGGTTGTGATAATTGTTGGTGTGCTCCATTCAGTGTTTTCACAGACTGACATGAACCTATGTTTTACATGGAAGTGTATGTGTAGAGCAAACTGTTGTGCCATATGTGTATTATACGACCAGGGATGTGGACAGGTCACATGTAGCCTGAGTGCACCTTGTACCATCATAGTTATGGTTACAGGGGCTCTGTAGTGTTCATGGATATGTGATTGTCTACCTGTTGGGGGGCAGTGAGTTTATGTTATCCAACACCCTATCTGTATTGCTTATTCATGCTCAGCACTTGTTCAGAACATGTAAGCACTTCATAAGCTACTAAATTACTATAGCACTCAATCCTACTCATTTCCTACAGGTAAACACTGTTTGTCCTTACATTTCCAGCTTGCTTACAGTACAACAGCTGTTGTACACACTTACCTCACATATCTTGTGAGAAATGGTTGAATATACAGGCATGTCCAAGTGTCAATTACCAGTGTTATTGCCTGTCTATATGATGAATATGGGCAACATGAGGCAATATAGCAATTGCCTCATGTACACAGTCAATGGTCACCTCCTAACATACGACACTACAACCTGTGGGAGATGCACATATGTAGCCATGCTGGATGTAGTGCTCTCTCAAACCCAGACTAAACCTGGCAAACATGTGGGGATGTTAAACGTTTGCACCACACCCCCATCATCACATAGTTTCACTAGCTCTCCACCACCACAGGCCACACATAGTAAGACTACAACATTTGCGGATGCTCTCCATACTACTCTGTGTAGGCAACAGAGGCAGCCCCCATCACCAAACACAACACCAATTACTTATAGCCCACAGACTCATGTGTGCCCATAAAATACAGACAATAGGGTGTTATAACATACCCAACACACTAGTCATAGGTGACTCTGCAGGTGGTCACCCTGATGTCCCACTCAGCAGGCTACATAAGGCGATAGTCATTTTCATCTGGCTGTTGGGTAACAGGATCCACAACATAACCTATGCACTCAGGTCACTCCTCAACAGGTACAATATGACTGTCATTCTCCATGTTAGTGTGAATGCCCTGAGATGTAACTTCCTGGACTACATGTACAGGGACATGCAATAGCTCTCTGTTCTTGTAGCCCAGGCAGGTATCGCCCAAGCCCTGAGAAGCATTCTGCATTCATCCAGACTGATACCACAGTACAACGACTGAATTATTCACTTCAACAGTTGCCTATGCTTCTGGAGTCATTCAAAGGGTATCCAGTATCTGTCTGCTTTGAATGACATGGTCGACAAAACATGATGCTTTGGCACAGATGACCTGCACCTGTCGGCCCTGGGATTACGGATAACATCTAAGGCTCTTGCTGCTCCTATACCGCCTGTTTTAGACACATTTCAAATAACATATTCACCACCAGAACAGGAACAGGCAAGCAAAACCTGAGGGTAATGTTACTCAGTGCTTGACATCTTCATCTCAAACACACTCAGCCGAGGCACTCCTTATAATGGACCACTTTGATATCCCTGCAGTGACTGGGACCTGCTTCTAGGCTCCGGAGAACACCCCTGCACTGACAGGTTATTACGCAGACCACACCTTTCAGTCATATAACCAGGACCGGAACACCAACGGCGGAGGTGTGTCCATATTTCACAAGGATGTACACACCTCCAGGCTGGTTGCTTAGCACAATGCATCAGAGGTAATCCAATTGCAACTAACTGTGGCCAGAACTGCTATACAAATTGTAGCTTGCTACGGATTCCACACCATACCCCACGGTTAACGGCCCTCATTTCGTAATGTACTGGAAAGTAGGGTTTAAACAGGAGCTACTGATGTGAGACTGACACTACCCCACACTTAACTGGAATACCTACTCATGTACCGACACATTAGGCCAACACTTTCTGGGATTCATAACCTCCAATCGGCTGGATCAGCCTATACACACCACCACCAAGGCCAACAATATCCTAAACGTGGACATTATCAACATGTGTGACTGGTATTCCACACCTGGGGTTATCCCCTCGTTGGTCAGTTCCGAACGTATGCTAATCACCCTTGTTATCCACATCCCGGCACCACACCCTTCACGGAAAACACAGTGCAATATTTCTACAAAGCCAACTTCAGGCTTCATATGACAGCAGTAGTAAATGTCATGACACCCGTGCAGATGGACAATATAGCTACAAACGCTGAAACATATACAACTGCACTTCATTACATGACTGCATGGATCATGCTATCCCAAACAGAGCCATGACGGTACCCACCAGATAATGAACGCCACTCTGGGGGTCCACTGCCATGGACATAATGTACAACAGAAGGAGGAGACCGTTGCAAAGTAGAGTACAATCCCATGGGTGGGGTAGCTCCCTGGTCAGCCTCAGTAGGAATCTGAGATCCCTTATCACATCTTCCAAAGCTAGCTACATAAACATTACTGTGACACATTCTAAGGACTGTAAAAAGTCCAAAAAATGCTCCAGAAAACTCAGAAACAAAGACAAAAAGCATCCAAGATGAAAGCGGACAACTAAAAAGGTGCTTTTCAACCAAATTTAATATTGCACAAATGAATAAATCCACACTGACGCTCTAAGGACTACCACAAAGCGTTAGGGAGGTATGTCACTACTCTCGATGGCAATACCCACATCTGCCCTGACATACAACAGTTAGGCAGGAACATTACAGAATCGATTGATATTGGCAACATCCTGGCTGATAGGTTCAATGCTAACTTTACACCCCTCTCACACCCTAAAGGGCCCAAATCTATACAGGAACAATGCAGAGTCCCTGCGGTCACAACTATGCAGTTCAAACCTGCACTCTCTAAAGCCTGGAACACAGACTCCATCTGACCATCCAACATCCCAGGCTGTGATTTACACAAACCTCAGAATGACATGGCTCCCCACTTGGGCACCAAATTCACTAATAGCCTTGTATCAGGCATTGTGGCCCCTGAATGGTGCACAGCAACAGTTATCACACTCCACAAAGGTGACGCCACAATGGACCAGAGGAACTATTGCCCTATATGGCTGACTAGACTGTTCTGCAAGGCTATGGAGCACATCATCATGGAAGTCATTCAGAGAGACATTGGTGGCCTCCAAACCTTTGATACCACCCAGATTGGATTTGTTAGGGCCAGACCATGGCTCCTACACCTGGTGGAGTCCTTTGAGACAGTTACCAAGGTAGTAGATGACGGTAAGGAGGTCCACACAGCTTACCTTGTCCTCTCATTGGCTTTCAACACCGTTCCCCATTCTGGTATTGTCAACATACACATCCACCTGCACATCGACCCCTACATCTCGAGATGTTATGCAAAGTGGCTCATGGACAGGACCCACACAGTGAGGGTAGCATACCGTAGTTTCTATTGTACATCAGTTATAATTGGCGTACCCCAGTCCTCGGTCATAGGGCCCCTCATGTTTGGTATATGCTTCCCAGAGGTACAGGCTAGCACAGACAGACTTTCCCCTGAATAGGTTTCCAGACGACTGCAAACTAGGAGCCATAATTTATTCACCAGCTGATACAGACACCCTCCATAAGGGTGTCACTGTGACAGATACCTGGTGTCGATAAAATGGCCTCAAGCTGCATGCCACAAGGTGCATAGACATCCCCTTTGGATTACACCGATCACCCACTGACTATCACGTTGGTGGTAGTCCCCTACATACATAAGACATTATAAGGTATCTCAGTACACGCGTAGATAGCACCCACTTCTTTGATAATCATATTGCAAAGGTGGCGTGGATATCCTTCTACATGGCCACCCGAATCTGTAATGGGTTTGTAGCCGGAACAAAGGCGGCCATTGTACCTCTTTACCCCTGACTTATGAAACACGTTCAAGGGTACAACACCCCATTTGGGGTGTACCTTACGGAACAGCAATGGCTTTAAATACCATAACATTAACACACCAACAGGATTACTGACCTCCGAAGGATGATGTATGCAGCACAACTACAGAAACCCCAACTGTACTCATTTGCATACTACATACTCAGAGGTGACCTCTGCTGAACATACAAGGCCCATGTCCACAACAATATTGATGGATATGCTCCACATAAACAACATAAGCAAAAGCCACTGAGAGTAACATGCTCTGGGATATGTACCCAAATGCAACGATGAGTAGGACGTGCTAGAGGGATACATTCCTGAACCGGACACTCACCTTGCTTTGGAACATGATTCCTATGTACATCAGACAGGGACCCTCACTAGCACTCTTCATGAGATACCTTGATGGGTGGATGGGCGACAGACATGTATGCCAGGGATCACTGCAGTGGCTGTACTGTACACAGGTGCAGGAAACAGATGGCTCTGCTGTTCACAGGCACAGGACACTGACCTAGGGAAGTGCCACCAGTGAAAACACTGTAGTTGGGCTTACAAATGGACTTGGCCAGACAGCATAGTACCTAATGATGAACCTATGAAGCTATTACATGTCCTTTGTGCATGGCTAATTGAGTAACTCTTCCATAATTAGCTATCATGCTGTTACACTGTATCCTGTTAGTGTGTATTGTACATGCCAATAAACATACCTTATGTTTGCATAATATAACAGTAATGCTATGTAAAATATTTGACATATCTACCTACAATACTGTGCATTTCACATTTTTGAAACAATATCCCATAATGCAAAGCATAATTGCACAGCAGGACCACCTTAGGCATTTTATTCTCGTTATACACCCCTACATATGCCTACTGTTACAGAATATCAACATATACTATCCCCTGTTATGGCACGTACTTGTTGGACAAACCCTAGCACTGACAGCAGCTGGAGTGGAATTGTTATGTTTAAAGCCCTTATGTAGCATCCCTTGTGGTGTATGAGGTGTTTACCTTGTGGCCCACAGCAGTACACACAATTTCTACAAGCGTTACTATGCTCAACAAGACATCACTACATAATACCTTTTCCCACTGTATGCAATGCATACACTTTCATTAATACAGAACAGGCACTACATACACTAACATACTGAGTGTTCTACATACCATCTTAGTGGTCCGAGTTTACGAAAATATCTGTCTTACTCCTTTCCTGTTTAAATGGTTCTATGGTATGAGCATACGGTTTGAATGTATGGCAAGCCATCCTTTTATATGTAGATACCTGTAACATGTGGTATCCTGCCACCAATTGGTGTTCCGGAGTAAATTATTACATGCACATCAGCTGTGCAGCTACTCCATTAGCCAATTACATGGCAACCGTGGGGTATAATTGAATACTCCACTTGGGCGTTGTCCTTTTGCCCTACCTTCGAGGAAGACTGCCTGGATGTGTTTTTTGTGATGAATTGCAACTGCTATATGGAGAGACACAGATAATTTGAATTCATGTCCCCCGTGGATTGTGTGTGACGGCTAGCGTATGTAGTTCTACATGTGAATATAGCTGTTATCTCAACCATCTGATACGAGACTATTGCAAACAAAACCTGTAACATCGGCATCTGTTCCATTGTACAACAGCAACAATTTCACATGGTGCCATTACAAGTGTGTCTCTCACAAGGTATGTTAACACTTCTGCAGATGTCATTGAGTGAGTGGATGTTTGTGATATTATTACAGTCTATATTGCAATTGTTTCGGGTGTGGGGGAGATGTAGGTGGGTGTACATAGCAGATAAAGGTTTTTGGGAACTGCATTTATACATATTCCATATGTGTGTGGGGGCTCCTTCCCTAATTGAAGACCTATCATTTAGTAGACTAATACTACGGTTATTGCAGGCTTATTCATTAAGCTATTGTGAATTGGTTCCTATATAGCATGCAGGTGATGTTGATCCTTCAATTCCTCTGGAAATACATCGATATGTAATGAAATGTTGCTACATGAAAGCTGTCTCGTGTATTTCTGTTACAGATATTTGCACTCGTTGCAGTTGTGTTGGTGACTGAACCTCTTTGGCTTGGGTTGCCACCTTTTCAAATGGCCATAGCGGGACATTTGCAAGACACACATCGGGGTTTAGAGGCCGACACATACCCACGGTCAGTACAAAGGATAGAACTTACTTTTGTCCTAAATAAAACCTTATTATTGTAGCACTTTAGTTGCTTATTATGTTTCTTGTAACATTTAGGTATTTTAGATACAGGAATAACTATTTAATGCAACTATTACATAATATATGGGACATGATTATGTCCTACAATCTCAGGACATTTGCCCTTTTTAATATTTTATGTCAGGACACAACTGCCCAAAGAGGGACTGTCCCTCTCAAAGTGGGACAGTTGGTAACCGTATGCCTAAGGCCAGCTATGACCACACCTACTGTAATAATCTACCTCCAAGTTAGCACGAACAGACACATGATGCAAACACACACACACACATTACAGTCCCATGGAAACACACACTGCACTCTCAACACACACTTACACACACTACAGCAATCAGAAACACACTTAAACACAGTACTTACCTGGACCGCAGCACCAGCAGCAATAACTAAATGTCCCTTAACATCGTGAGACCGCAGCACCAGCAGCAATAACTAAATGTCCCTTAACATTGTGATAATATTACTCACGGTTCTAGTGTTCCAGTACTGTGGTCTTTCGGTCTTTAAGCCTTGTGATTACGCGTGTCGGTATGTAAAGCATTCAATAGTTGGCAGTATCCTATTTATTTGTACTTCCATGGTTGTGTACATGTCGTTAACCTATCTATATATATATGCAGATATATGTATATCTGTATATATCAACATATATCTCTCTATCACCCTTTCTATCTCTATTACATATATATATATATATATATATATATATATATAGAGAGAGAGAGAGAGAGAGTGAACACACCTTTTGTTGGGTACATGGCGGTGTATACTGTTTCCTGAACTCCACCCTTTTGTGTTTTAACCTGTCACAATACACACCTGCCGTTGGTACATCTCGGGTAGCTTAGTGGTAGGTGAATGTGTACATGGTTGCGTGTTCTACTCCTGGCAGTGGTTGTTTTACCTCTCAGAGCAGGCACTATTAGTACAAGGGTGAATAATGCTGGTTTCACTTGTTCTAGACATCTTTGACCGTGATCTGCGTGATATTCAGCAAAGCTTAGACCGGTTTTGCACGTATCCATGTAGTCATGTTTAAACGACGCTTACCATCCACGTGCCACCGCATAAACCCGCTAACATGTGCTTAAACGTGCTCTAATGACCTACATCCAACATCCATTATTCGTGCCATTGGGATTATGTAACGGACCTTGCAGGACATGGAACTGGGAACATGCACAACACAGTCAGTGGCTTTACCACTTGGTCATCTGGGATTTGTACAAGTGTTATGGTGTTTTGTATGTGGACTGTACTATGGCTGTTCCTCCATACTGCAATCAAATGTGTAACTCAGTAAGTTTACATATGGATGATACCTATTAATGGTATGTCGAAGTGATGTTTAATGGATGTGCTCCAGCATTGGGAATCTATGTCACAGTGAGCCACACACTGTAATGTGCTACATCTTGACACAACCATAACTGGAAAATGCTGGTGTGACAGATACCTGTCATGGGTACTCCCCATGCTTTGGCACTACATCCCTGATTACATTATATGGAGCCCCTCATTGACACACCAGGGAATCCATGCAGAGTGGGTGGGAAACAGTGGTTACACACATGGATCCCGCAATTGGCTCTGCTCCACAGAGGGACCGTTAGCTAATTGATGGGGTGGTGACAACAGACACATTTTGCCTAGGCTGATGAATGGCCTCTGATAATTGGGCATGTACCTACCGAAGTACCTAGGAACCTATACATACAGTATCAACATATGCTGTTGGCTTCATTTACTGTTCAGGTGTTGACTTTCCTTGTTCCAATAGCTGTTGTGTGTGCAATAGTTGAGGGCTGCCTATGTAGGATTCACACAGTAGGCCACCTATACATTACAATTTACATGCGTGCCATCCATTTTACTGTGTGTGCAGGTGGAGAAGTGTGTCAGTCTGTAGGGGACTACACTGTCAGTGTATGTGCTATACATTCCCTCTTTGCCAAGGAGTGGGCATATTGGGCACACCTCTGTCTGCCTACTGGGGCTGGCACAGGGTGTTCGTTGTCTGAATCCCTCTGTGACTGTGATGGCCTTGGCAATTGCTGTGGGCTGTGAGGGCCTTCACCATTATGTCCCTGCTGCAGCTGTTTCCACAGGATCATATTATGTAGCATGGCACATACTATAACAATGTGGGCACACGTGCCTGGAGAGTACTGCAAGGCTCCATCAGATATGTCCAAGCAACGGAACCATGATTTCAGCATCCCAAACACATGCTCTATGATAATTCTGGTTTGTGCATGTGCCTCATTATGGCGTTCTTGCATGGGTGTGCATGCATTTCTGATGGGAGTCATCATCCATGGCTCCAGTGCATAGCCAGCATCCCCCACAAGGTGGACATATGGGATGTCCCCCCTGACAAATACCTGATACAGCTGTGAGGCATGCCAGATGTGGGAGTCATGGTAGCTTCCAGGACTG
This sequence comes from Protopterus annectens, assembly GCF_019279795.1. Taxonomy (NCBI): domain Eukaryota; kingdom Metazoa; phylum Chordata; order Ceratodontiformes; family Protopteridae; genus Protopterus; species Protopterus annectens. The sequence goes on from NC_056726.1 coordinate 917,730,978, forward strand.
CCAGCACACACATCCGTGATAATGCTCTGGGCATTGCACACGACCTGGCAGTTGATGGAGTGGTATCCCTTGTGGTTTATGTAGCGCCTACCATGCTCACTGGGTGGTGACTTGATATGTATGTGCGTGCAGTCTATTGCACCCAGTACCTCTGGGTAGCATGCCACATGGTGGAAGAGACACATATTGCTGGCCAACTCCTCCTGAGTTCAGGGGAAGTATATATGCTCATTGGCATGTGGTAACATAGCATCCAGGAACTGGTGGAGCACCCTGGATAAAACCAAAAATTCTGTAGAATAAGCAACAGGCAAGCAGTTTAAGCCACAAGGATACTTTACTGGAATAAATTAAAGCACTTTTCGTCAAGCCAATGCCCGACTTCCTCAGAAACAATCACATATTGACGTTAAAAACCAACATGTATATATACATAATCATTAAAACACTGCATAATCTCATTAGTTAATTAACTATTTAAAGTAACAATGACAAACAAACCGTATTTTTAGGAGTACCCTGGATGCTGATGCCTGTGAGATCCCCATGATATCTCCAGTTGGCCTTTGAAAGGTACCTGTGGCTAGTATTCTCAAGCTTACACATACCTTCATGTCCACTGGGATGGGTTCCCCTCTGTTGTTTCTGGATCTCAGGCATGGCCGGCACAGCTCAACTATTTGCTGTATGATGTCCCTGTCCACCCTTTAATGCTCTACTATCTCCAGATCATGTAGCCACTGGTAGGTTACCCTTGGTCTGAACACTCTTCTCCTCCTCCGGGGCCTGAGGTGGTGGTTAGCATCATCCTCCACAACACCTTCAGTCTCCAACACATGGTGATAAATCACAGCTATGGCAGCTCCCAACAAGTACATTGTAAAAGTTCCCCATCTGTTTACACCGATGGTGCAGTGTTTGGGAATACACAAGTATGTGTGAGGTGCCTTCACACTTTATACTATTGTGCTTTGAACACTGATGATGTCATAGGGTGTGTATGTACAATCGGAGATGCAGGGTATCTTATGTGTTTTACCACAGGTACTGCTATTGTGGTGCCTTTGGTGTTGAATTACATTTAGCTGCCGTGGATTACCTCTTGCCCTTGCCTTAACTTTTCTTAACGATTCCCCTCCCATTGTCTGGCATGCATCCAGCAGCCTGCTTTCTTGTTTTGTACTTTCCCAAACCAGGATTATCTTGCGAAATGTGTTCTATAGCCGATCTACTGCAGGTTTGCTTTGCTCTGTGGTGACAGTTCTCTTTTCTTTGCAATCCGACACTTCCCCTATCCTGTTCTGCAGGTTGCTGCTAGCAGCCTTGTTAGCTGCCGTCAATGGCCCACTGTGAGTTAATAGGTGTTAATTGCTCAGTTGTACTCCAATTAACCTACTGCGGCATTTCCTTATTGTCTTCCCCTAAACTTCCTGTTTGAGCTGTGGTGCGCGGCACGTGCGTCCGCTTACCGGGTATCGAGCACATTTTCATCCATGTACACAAGTGCTTTCGGGCACCATGTGTGCTCTCAGCTAAGTTTCATAGTTTCATAGTATAATACTAGGCTATCTGCCCTGGGGCATTTGTAAGCCTAGCCATAGTGATGTGGCTTTTGCCACCCCATGAAATGGTACAAAAATGTACAGAATAAATCTAGAATACTGTGCCTCTGTCTAGTAGTGACACAATGAAGGTCCCCTTATATAATAGAATTAGTTTACTGTGCCCCTGTCAAGCAGTGACACAGATGTGACCCCTGGGGTATAGTTTCATAGTATAATACTAGGCTATCTGCCCTGGGGCATTTATACCTACATCCACACCCCTATCCTGCGGCTTTGCTTAGCAATGGGCAACCCGGATTTGCATTGCTCCAATGTGCTTACAGCTACGGTGGCACACCCCACTCCTGATGTCATGTATACCTCCAGACCACTCCTTGGTGTTGTAGCGCTGTGCCATATGGTACATAATCTTGAATTTGTCCTCAGTCATCAGCAGTCATTCAAGATCCAGCTACCAGGCATTGTTTGGTCCTGTTGTGACCAGTTGAAGAATATTATCTGTATTGTATGCTTTATTTCATTTGAGGATTACATGTGTCTGTACAGGCTCATGCTACATATCCATCTGGACTTCCTATAGTATTTTAAAGGGAGGTTGGCATAATGGTTAAGATATTTACCTTATGGACAGAAAGTGCAGGGTTGGCTTCTCACATGGGTTAATTGGCTAGTCTTAAAATGGCCCACAAAGACAATTAGCCTGGTATTAATCTATGAACTTATTATATGTGAGGTTCAAATGCTGAGGTCTGGCTGTGGCATGCACAGAATTCCATACTGAGGTTCTTTATCATGGCTGTGAGGCATATCAATTTTCTCCTTTCTCTAAATTGAAGAATTTGAGAAAAGAATCAAATTCAAAATTCCTGTGATGGTGTTCAAGCCTGTATATGACCAAGATCTTTCCTACAGATGTTCTACTGACACTGTTGGTCATTCCCTTGGAACTACTGGTAGCTCTCAGGGCTTTGGCCTGAGTCATTGAGGCTAGGTCTTTCTTCCATCATGTTGACATGTGGTATTTGCTATTAGGGCACATACTTTTCAACTGTAGCTACTTTTTAGGTAATAGTCCACATTTTATCTTAACAATTTGATCTATCCCTCCTTAGACCAGAATATTTTTGAGAAGGTCTACTCATTACATCCGAGTGACGCCTCCAGGTGCATCTGCAGTTACCTCCTACTGCTCCTCTAGGCGTCAAATATTACTTGTGCATATTTGCATTAATAATTCCAAAACCATGCTACATACAAGGTTTAAAAATATTTTACCTTGAAGCATACATGATGGCAAACACAATTGTATTGATATTTGACTTCTGTCAATGAGTATTTGTTAGAATTGTAATGTGATAATTTAATTTTTAAAGGCTCAGGCCACACCCACTAGGAGTAAAAGGTACATACTCAAAATAGTTGTACTGGAGTGAATGAGTTTTACTCCCTAATTATGGCACTTTCCCATAAATACTTCTTGCTTTGTCATTAATTCTGGAGAGAAAGGTTAAGAGCTATGGTATGGCACTTTCTAGACTGTGACTCTATACATTGCATTAGAAGGTGCTTTAATATTTACCAGCCCAACACACCATTTCAGAACCTTTCTAATCACTGTGAACCTGCGCTATCTTTAGACTGTTTTATTTTAAGTCATGTGTTTATGCTTTCAGTCTTTTCTTTATTTTTTATTTTCACTTATTTACAATCAATTAATTTTGTTTCACTGTATATATGTTAATGACGTAAGCCCATGAGCATATGTGAGTTTTTAACAGGGTAACCTGGGAGCACTGTCTGACCAAATGACTCGCAGCGTCACACAGTTTGAAATCTGTAAAACGGAGGAAACATCTCCCAGGCTATGGGATGAAACTCCAGTATTTTGAAGCTACATTCATTCTTGTTTCACTATTTGTGATGTGCTTAGTTTTATAAGCATGCAAATAAGTTTCTGTAATTGACTGGCTGATACATAGCTTGCAGTATAGAATTGCAAAATTACCAATAAGCAAGTGAATACTTAATTAAAAAAACAAATAAATGTTTTATTTTTTCCTCTTTTCTAATTATTATTGGTAACCTTTATCCATTTGCATCTATGCAGACCGTCTAAAAAAACTCCAGCTTTACGCCTTCGCATATTGCCTACTCAGAGACGATCTCTGCCTAACATACAAAGCTATGTCAAACCCAGAGCTGTTGGACATGCTCCACTTAAAGAAATCTAAATCTCTCCAAGCTACACACTCTAGGGACCTAAACCTTGCCACCACAATAAACAGAACATGCTGGAGGTATAGATTCCTGTCCCAGAGACTTTCCATACTATGGAACAAACTACCTATCTATATCAAACAAAGCTCCTCATTAGCACTCTTCAAGATTGGATGGGAGATAGGAAATTCACCCCTGGGATCACTTCTGTGGCTCTACTCAACAGGGGCACAGGAAAATAAATTTCTTGGGTGGCGAAAGCCAGGATACCGTTTGGCTAGGCTTATATAGGCCCTAGGGCAAATAGCCTAGTACCTACCTATGAACCTATGAACTGAGTGCATATGTGACACTGATATTTTTTCAGTTTTGTTATAAATGCAAAAATATTATGGCTGGTAATAGATTAATGTTTTTATTTAGAAGAAGTGAAATGTAAACATATATTCAGGGAAAAAAAATGGACATCCAGTTTGCTAGTTTCTGTATAGGATATGTTTGTGTAAGTTAATCTTAGAGGATTAAAGCTAATGGCTACTTAATGGGCTTAATCTTGTATTCCTCAGTTTAGTTACATTTGTCTCCATTTTTTAATGTGTGACTGAGTAGATAGTACTCCAGTGTCATCACTTAAAAAAAGAGACAATTGTCTTTAATGAGTTTACCCAATTAACAAAGTTTAATAATATTAGCATATTACACAAAGCATAAAGTAATATCATACCACATCTGAAATACCCTATTCCAGACAAGTTTTTAACTGCAAACAGAAAAGGAATAAAAAAGTATATCTGTTAGCAAACATGGGTAAAGCCCTGACTAAAGCATAGGTAGTCTGGCTTCATTTAATCTCTCAGGTGTCTGCTGAAGCTGATAGATGTGCCTATCTGGGACAAAAGAGATTGAACTGTACCAGCCTATGCCACTCTCCCTGGCAGGAATGGCAAAGAAATGAATGCCAGAGCCTTCATTGACAGATTCAGGTAAGTATGCAAATGCACAAAAAGGAGCAGTGATGTTTTGCTGCCATGAGTTATACATTCCCTAGCCAACAGGAGGGGTTAGGTCCATAATCAGGAAATACCCATAATAGCTACCACTGTGATGGATGTTCAGCAGATTGCTCTCACTCCAGTGATATAGAATTAAGGGGCAGTGGACGCAGCCTAATTGTCAGCTGACACAGGTTGTGGAAAAAATACACAAAAAGAGAACACAGGAAAAAAGTAACACAGTAGGCAAATCACTGATGACATGCGCCATAAATCAATGATGACATACACCATGATGGTGTATGCTGAGGACATCCTTCATCTGAAAGCATGGACATAACAGTGTATGCAAAATTTCGCTTAAATATTTCACTCAAACATATTTAAGATGAATTACTGAAAACAAGCCAATAGTAATGACATTAAAACACTGCAAGTGTAGAAAAGCTACTTCAAAGTCGCCTATGCATTAAAAACTGAAACTTAAAACCATCAATTAGTGCTTTAAAAGGCTATTAATCCAAATCATCAATCACATCAGTAGGAAGTAGGCTAATAGCTTGTAAAATATGTAATTCTAGGTTCTCATATCCATGTTAACAGCGCAACTGATTCAAATAATCTGACAATGTAAATCTAACTTGGCATGAGACAGCTGGTTCTTTCAGTTACTGCTGGCTTACACAAATGTGGGATCATCTGAAATGTGTTTAACATCAATATTAATTCAGAATGATGTAAGTGCTCATCTAGCAGATGTAATAATTTTATGGAAATTAGTTCAGCATGCGGTCTGCTTGTGATTACTAGATCATATAACCCACCTGCCATGCTAAGACGAATGCTTAAAATGTAGGGAAAACATGACTCGCTGCAAATAATAAAGAAAAAAAAAATGTTTGTACACTATAACATAATTCCTCTTAATGTGCTTATCTCAAAACAAAGCACAAACTCAACAGTAGATAGGAAAGATTAATGAAAACATTTTCTTGTCCTCCAATTTCCAAAGCTAAGCAGAGCTACAAAGGTAAACATAAGGAAAATGTTGCCAGAAAAGCAATAAGTAAAACTGATACTGAGAGGGTAAGAATAGGTGATACATTCAAAATAATGTCAGGTGTTCTAATTTTAATTAATGCACTGCATTTAATACCACTAATTATAGTTGACTTTTTAGTATAGTATTTGTAACAATGCTGAAAATGGAAATTATTCTATAACATGCCATAGATGGCTTATATTACATATTACTATACTAGTATTATTTTAAGGACAGTACATTTGCTTTAATATGTTATTATATAAATCAACATTAATCTTAAAATATAATTTGTAAAAAAAAAATAAGACTTGCAAGTAACTGAAACTTTATGTAGTACATGGAAAATACTGATTACACTTCAATATTTAGAAAACACAAAACAGTTAATCACCAGTAAGGCATATGACCTGACCCTAACAAATGCTAAGCACCCCCTGTGAAAGTTGTTAAGGTTGGGTCCCATGCTAGAAAGTAAAATCTCCCTGAAATGACTAGCAAATGATAGCGGCAGAACAAAACATTTGTTTTTGCCTGCTGTCCATACCCCTTAACTTCCTGTAAAATAAAAAAATAATAATAATAATAATTTAATAAACTTGATTAAATAACACTGTGTGTTCACCTACATTATCTGAAGAATGTGAATGCTGACACTCTAATGTTGATGTTGTTGTCCTTCAGCTTTTCCCGGTTAGGGGTCGCCACAGTGGAACTCCGGTCCGCTAATGATTGGCAGTAGATTTGAGTGGTAAGAAAGCCGACTATAATGGACTACATTACAGTACCACACTGACAGCACCCCTAAGTTCTTTATGGCTTTGAAAGCTAGCTTTCTCCTTAATAAATCACTAGCCTTCTTGTAGAATTCATTGTCCCTATGAACACCCATGATGATTAACTATTCTAGAGAATGCAGGCTTGCATTTAGATCAGTGAATTTATTCTCATTTTTATATGGACTGCAAGTTCATGGCTCTTAAAAGAAAGAGAGCAACTGAAAAACATAAGTGATCATAAACATTTGTCTTGTGTGCTTAAATGTTTTTTTCTCTGTTCAGCAGACATATTCTATCAAGACTACTTTCAGTCTTAATGTATTTTGCTTGATGTATTGAACAAACAACCTTCATCCTTTTATTCCTTGCCTCACACTGCATATTCATAAAAATGTGGTATATTTACTGTATAATTTGTAAAAACAACAGTCTCTGTTCTCTTTATTGCATGATGTTTATAGCCTAGGCTTTCATCATTTATTTTTTGCTAGGTGCTGTGCAATGATGTAGCATACTTCTCAGCTGCTTGTGTCCAGCTACTATCTTCTTTCACTTCTGAGTCGGTAAGGCTATTAGAAGCAGTCTGTTCTGGGACACTAATTTTTGATGTTCCCTTACTTTACTAGAGGATTGTGGAGACATGTCTTGCTTGTTGATAACCATAGTTGTTCTGTTACAGCCATCCAGATCAGCTGTTCTTACTTTGCCTTGGCAATCTTCTTATCTTGGGCTAAGCCTTCCTTGAGGTGATTCAGTGTAGCCGTCTTGTGCTCTGTAAGGTTAACCAGCTTTTCTTGTTGGAGGTTAAGTAGATGATCCTTTTGTGTTACTTGAGTGATTAATTGGATTACCTTGATTAAGTAGATTATCCTTTTGTGTTACTTCAGTGATTAATTGGATTGCCCTGATTAAGCAGATGATCCTTTTGTGTTACTTCAGTGATTATTTGGATTACCCTGATTGAGTAGATGATCCTTTTGTCTTACTTTAGTGATTAATTTGATTACCCCAATTAAGTAGATGATCCTGTTGTGTTGCTTTAGAAATTAATCAGATTACCCTGATTAAGTAGATGATCATTTTGTGTTACTTCAGTGATTAATCAGATTACCCTGATTAAGTAGATGATCCTTTTGTGTTACTTCAGTGATTAATCAGATTACCCTGATTAAGTAGATGATCCTTTTGTGTTACTTCAGTGATTAATCAGATTACCCTGATTAAGTAGAGGATCCTTTTGTGTTACTGCAGTGATTAACTGGATTACCCTGATTAAGCAGATGATCCTTTTGTGTTACTTCAGTGATTAATCAGATTACCCTGATTTAAGTAGATGATCCTTTTGTGTTACTTCAGTGATTAATCAGATTACCCTGATTAAGTAGATGATCCTTTTGTGTTACTGCAGTGATTAATTGGATTACCCTGATTAAGCAGATGATCCTGTTGTGTTCCTTTAGTGATTAATAGGTTTACCCTGCCTCAGCACATCTTTTGCAGTAATGTTTCTACTGCTTGGGCTGCTCTCATTCTTTTCTCTCCATTCATTATTTCCATCATTTATTTGAGTGATCACCTTCCACTCTGTCCTCTTTCCTGATCCAACTGCTATTGCTGAACCTGCAACTTGTGTCAGTCTTACTGTTTTCCATTTGTTATCTTCACCACTGAACCCCAGTATAGTATTTCTTTTTGTGTACTGCTATTTCACATTCCATTTTCAAGGTGCTAACCAAAAGTATGTTAGTTTGTATACTGTTTTTTAATACTTTGCTTCAAATTCAACTCCCACTCATTTTTTTGCATCTGATTCTCCTTTAATTATCTTCTCGTATCAGGAATTCTCAGAAACCTGGCAATTTTACAATAAATTAGCTGCCCTATACTGATATTGTAACATTGCTGGGATATTTTTTCCCCTGGATTGTATGTCCTTTTTACAAAACTCATCTCTAGGGACAGGCATTGAACCCTTTCCTCTTAGACCACAGACTATGAGAAAAAATCTGCAGGTATTTTGATGTTTCCATCATATTCACTACCATCCTCTTTCTTGTGGTCTCTGGTATCCACTCCTTTCTTTGAGAAGACATGGGCTCTTCAGAAACAATTGGTGTGTGACTCTTCCATGTGTGATGCATTTTACTGATTGTGAAATTGAAGTGCTGCTAGAGGTTCAATCATTTGCACTCTGTAAATGTTGAAGAAAGATTGCAATTCTTTGTTTCCAACACACTAACTAATTTCTACAATACTTCTATTCCCAGTTGTCACTCTGTTTTTATTAGTCCATTTCCTTTCATATTCATAGCATCTACTGTTATATAAGGATAACTGTTGATATAACGTATGGTAACTGTTCCTCTATACTTTTCATCCCAGTAGTCTGTTCCTGGTTTTCATCCCAAATTCTGTCCAATATTTCCTGATGTTATTCAGAATTCCTTTGAGGAATTTTGCCTTTTTTGTAACCTCTTCCAGAATTTTGACTTATCTGCTATAATCCAATTTTCTTTTTTCTCTAAATCATTTTTATTGAAATCACATACTTCATGAAGAATCAAAATACAATTGCTCAACACATCCAAGCTCGGTATAGTCCATTGCTTACAACAATATATCTTAAAAACTGAAATGTGACATCCTTACTAGTAGAAAGCACCATCCACATGTAACAATGCATGCCTTACATAAACAAAACAGATTTTACATCAGTTTCTGTCCACTACAAAACTTTCTCCCCACTGACATAATACCTCTCACCCCTTTAATTCTCTTCTCCTAGTATTTATCTTTTCTCTCTTCTCGTTACCTCTCCGTACTGTATCCCATTTCTAATTCAATCTTCCCAACCAGTTTTTGTTATCTTCACTTACTGTTATTTGCTTTATACAACTTTTGTACTTCTGATACCCTCCTCACTTTCTACTCATTTGCAGTTCCCTTTTTAACTATCCTGCCATTGCTAGCATATCTTTCCCTCCTTGTCTTCCCAACTCCAATGCTTTTTCATCCACTCTGAATAAACATAACACCCATTGCTCCCTTACCTCTTTATTGCGCATAATAGCACTTACCCTTTTAACTCCCTGTCTTATACAACAATTTATCTTTCATATTTTGACATTACTGATACACCCACATGCTTTTCATTCTTCATCAATTTCCTTTTGCAACCATCTGCCATCATCTCCTGTATTACATCCACTCTGAATAAGAATAACAACCATCCCTCCATTTGCCTTTATTGTACAGCATACTCTATATTTTTTCATTGTCTGACATTCTTTCTTCACCAACTTAAATCTCTACTGCATATGAATATTACTTGTCTTTGTCTCTGTAGCAGCAACATTCCAGACTTCCCTAATGGCCCTCCTCTCCTAAAATCTTTGTTGCCCTATACCATGTATGTAAAGAAAAATCAAACCGGTACTCCACAGCTTTTTCAAAATATATTATGAAAAGTTTTTTTAAAATATTAAAACTTGTTTCAAAGGCAATTCTGAGTATCAAGTTTGCCAACAGTCAACACAATTTCTTCTCGGTAAGAATGCCACTGCATTCAAAATGTGACCACGAATGTTCTATGTTTCAACAACTAAACATATGCAGCAAAAAGTCCTTCAGTGCACTCTGTACTTTAGATACCTCTGTGATATTAGTCGCTTAGCTGAAGCAAAAACAGATGTTGCACTGTGAAGTAGAATTCAATTTTTTCAAAGCCAAACAAACTTAACATAGCCAAACAAACTTAACATGACCTTGAATGCTCCAAACCCTCTCACAATATAAAGTGCTCCAAAAAAAAATAGACATTTCCTTGCTCAATTGTACTCAAAACTGAAGCTTTCAGAATGTTGTTCAAACTCTACTTCACTTCAGATATTCAACATAATAAAATCTTCCACACAATACTTTAAGTAGCAACATTCAGATAAAACTTTCCTTGAGTTTAAGACACAGATGTAATGTCCCAAATTAACATACGATAAGCGCTTTTGGTAAAACCTTCATCATATCATACTAAATAGGGACACCATTACTTCTATTTATATCAAAATTTTAACCAATGGAATTCAAAATAGCAGACAACACCTTCTTCCCAATTATCTCCATCCATTCAGCATCATAATCCAGTAACACACCTACTACTCAACCAATAGTAGGTCTCCTTGCTTTAAGTATAGGTTTGAGCGGAATAACTGCATTCAAGCCAGGAGCTCGATCTGCCCATAGATTTACTATCCATTTGGTTTCACAAATCTCATTTTTATTAGTAACATCACCTCCTTTAATGCCCTCAGGTATTTTTTCAATAACTTTAAAAAGAAAGCTATGGCTGGGAAAACTTGATACATATACTGCCAAAGCATTATGAGCATCCCCTCTTCGAATATCTCCTAGATGCCGTAATAACCTCGTCCTAAAAATCTGGTTGGTTTTTACAACATAAAATGTCGGGTATTCTTTACAGGTAGCCAAGTAAACAACATTTATTGTAGACAGGTTGCCTTACAATTAAAAATATAATCTCTATCCATTCCTGAATGTCTAAAAGTGTTATTACTATCAATATGTCTACAAGCAGAACAATTGCCACATTGAAAAGTACCTTTTCTTCCTACTATAGCAGGTCTCTGAAAACCATCTTTCATACATAAGAGACGTTTGATGTTTTTCTTATTTTTATAACTATAGTGCGGATTTTCCCCTACTATAGAATGCAGTTTCGGATCCTGAGTGAGAATAGGCCAAAACTTGCTAATAATTTATTTAATCTGTTTATTATCCGTACTATATGTGATACTTAGTCGTGTGAATGGTAAATTCCACTTCTTTTCTATCTGGGATACTTCAGAATACTGTACGTTCCCCATACGTGGTTTCTTCATATTCAGTTCTGTATCCATCTTTGAATATCCTCATGCTTGTACACAATCTTGTAAGTTAGCTACCTCTTGTTGAATTACTGACTCCTGCGTACATCTCTTAGTAATTCTTGAGACCTCATTCTTTATAATATTACTAGTTACATGTCTTGGATGCATGCTACTTTTATGGAGACAGTGATTTCTCCAAGTAGGTTTCATGTAAAGTGTTGTCTCTATTGTCCCATCTTGATTCAAATTCACATTAAGATCTAAAAAATTCACTGAGTCACATGAATATTGGCTAGTGAATTTCAAAAATGATGTAGTTTCATTCAAATATCATTGGAATGACAGGAAATTAGTTTCATCCCCTTCCCAAAGAAGGAAAAGGTCATCTACAAAATGGCCATAGAATTTAACATTCTGAAACCAAGGATTGAGATTACTTAGAACAAATTTATTTTCCCAGTCTGAAAGGACAATGTTCGCATAACTGTTGGCACAGGGAGTGCCCATTGCAACCCCCCATCGTTGCCAATAGACGGATTGTCCATAACAGAACAGATTCGTGTCCAGTATGATTTCTAATAAAGAGCATATTAAATTAGCATTTTTGCTATTTCTGTTTGCTCCCTCAATAATCTTTCTTACTGCTTCAACTCCAAGATCATTGGGTATTGATGTAAATAAACTAGTGACATCCATAGTGGTCAACAACAAATTTCCTTTCTCCTTTAGAGCTCCTAGGGATTCTGTTAACTTCTTTAGGAAGTCATCTGTATCCCTGATAATGCTGGGAATATTCAGCAAGATCTCTTTAAGGTTCTTCTCTACAAATAATGACATAGATTCAGTTAACCATCCTTGCCCAGATACTATAGGGCATAATGGTGGATTAAAGGGGTCTTTATGTACCTTAGGTAGTCCGCTGATAGAGGGAACTGTAGGATGTTCCATCTTGAAGAAATAATATTGATCATTACTTATACTACCTTCTATGAACATAGAATATGGTAAGTCCTGGATCTTTGCAATATGTTTCTCCATGCTTTTAGCATCAACTTCCTGATACGTTGTTGTGTCTTTTAGCATCTCATCCATCCTTTTCCTGTACCATTCAGAAGAAAGAACTACAATAGCTCCCCCTTTGTCTGCTGGTTTTATCACAATCTCATCATTATGTTGCAGATCTATCATGGCTTGTCTTTCTTGAGATGTTAAATTATGGTAGTGTTGGACACCCATGCTCATCCTTAGTTGCTCTACTGCATCAGTGCACATATGAGAAAATAACTCCACTGCTGGATGATTCATAGGTACAAATGCACTGGGTTTCCTAAGTGTTTTCCTCTCTTTGTTTGTTCCCAAAAATGCTTTTTAAAGTTATGTATGTAAGGACCTCATATAATGATCTCTCACTGACCAGAATATGTGGATTATCTCACATGCTTCTTCCACTTCTCATCAAGATCCCAAACCTTCTTTCCAAGTCCACCTCTCCCTAAGGTTACTTAAGTCTATTACTTCCTCCTCCTCTCCTAAATTCCTGTATATCTCTCCTACCCCTCCTTTTTTCTATATTCACACAATCACTCTCCCTTCCTCTTATACCTTGTTTTCTTCCTCTCCAGCCTTCCTCTTCACTGTTCACAGCACTCGCTGAATGATTCCTCTGCACACTATCCAAGTGCATATTTTTCCCCAAAGTTTTGCCCTGCTCCAAGGATATATATTGCCCTGTCTTGCCCTCTTTCTACCTCACTTCTGTTCTGTTCTTTTCTGTTCTGTTCTGTGTCTCAATCCTTTTTCATTCCACTCTGTCAATACACTCCTAAATACTTGCTGCTGAATTTCACTCTGCATAACTCTGATTCTGGACCATTTTGGTCCTTCCATTCTTGCCACTTCTTTCATAAACTTCCTTATTCCTGCATCCACTGCATTCTGTAATTCTCCAAAAATTTTATTTTCTCTCTTATCATTACCCCAACAAACCTGACATCTGACTTTATCATTTTTCAGTCATCTCAAACTTTGTGTAACATTTACCACCATAGCATACTTCTTAACTCCAGCATGCATCATCCTCCTATTATGTTTTGGGCCCTTCCTCTCTCCTTCCTTATCCTGCTTCTTCTTCATCTCCATGCAAATCTATCACATACTTTCCCAATTAATCCTAGCTACACCATCATTGCTTTAATCTGCACTTATTTATTTAGCATTTTTGACCAGGATAGTCCAACTGGGCTAGTGGCCTCTTTACAGAGAGAGTCAAGGTGGTGTTTATACCACTATGGGAAATTTGTCCAGGGCATCAGGGAACTTCCCCTGTTTGTCATTGTTGTGAGTGGGAACCATTTTTGAGGAGCACTTCCTGTTTCTGTTCCAGGCACAGAAGCAGTCTGGGGAAACAGGGAGGCAGATGGAGAGAGAAGGAGATGATGAAGTGGTGAAAGAAATGAAGGAGAAATTAAATATTGAGACTGGAGAATGTGTGCAGGATTCTGAGGAAATGTTTCAAAGAAACCTGTTTGATGGATATGAGTCAACAAATGATTTATGTATAATTACAACTCTACAGTCAGGAAGGTTGCAGGATGATTTACTTAAAAAAATGGTGGTGCAGATTGAGCCAGAAAATGAAGGAGATGTTTCCCGGGGGGGGGGGGGTTCATTATGGAGAAAAATACAAAAGAAGGATGCACAGACAATCCTGATGAATAATGGTGAGATGGAGAAGAAAACATATGCAGAGAAAGTAAAAGAAGGCAAAAGTGGAGTAGCAGAAAAGAAGGCAGAAGAAAAAAACAGAAGTATGTGGTAAGGATTCAAAGTAAAAAAGACAAAGAAATGAGCAGGCATGAAGTGTGGGATGATTTAATAGCTACTCTGGGTAATAAAGCACATGAGGTAAGAGCATTTATTCTTATTAACAGAGACATTTTCTGTTATTGTATTTGAGACTGTTTTTTCAATGAAAAAAATCTTGGAGGATATGAAAAAATAAAGACTGTAACCATTGAATCTTTATTTGATAAAAGCATTTAACAGGGAAACAAATAAGATTCATGTACCATTTTAAACAGAGGTAGAAAGACAGACTTTGAAAAGGCATTGAAAGTTTTACGTAAAGAAGTACAGGAAATTGCAAATGTTTATGACAAAAGAGGTTTGTGGACTGGTGGCTGGGATTGTAATACTGTGTTAATAATAGAAGAGAAAAAATCCTACATATACCAAGCATGATAGGGAATAGGGGTGTTGTAAAATAATGGGAACAATCCAAAACATGTGTTTTTGTTGAAAAGAATGGCATTTGACAAGTAACCGTGACAAAAGAAAAGTGTTATATTTGTCAGGAAATGGGACACGATGAAAAAAATGTGAATTGAAATGTTATAAATGTAACAAAATTAGACATTTATGGATGGATTGCAAACATGAAAATAACAGTGAGAAAAAAGGAAAAGAAAGACAAGAAAATAAACAAAGATAAGAACTTTTAGAAGTAATAGAAACAGAAGAAAAATCAGATGAGGAAAAATAATAAAGAGGGCATAGAAGAAGGTTCTGAAATAAGTGATGAAGAAAACATAACATGAGTGATATATATTGGTAAAATGGTAAAAGAGATAAAAAGAAAATTTAAAGGGATAAGTACATAAGGAAAAAAGAAAGAAAATGGAAGAAAAAGAATACATGCAACTAAATAGTGGAGCTTGGTATAATGGTTAAAGTGTTTGACCCACAGGCACAAAGTACAGTGTTTGATTCTCACCCTTGGAAAGGAAATTGGTTAGGCCTAGAAGTGCCTATTAAGAAATGTAGACTAATAATAAGCTATGCACTTATGAAATCATGAATCTAATGAAAAGGGAAAATGAAATTTTTAGAGTGCCTTCTGCATGGAGTAGTGACATCGGTGTGATGTATATGTAATTATATTAGAAGACAAGATTTTTAACAAATAAAGAAATATTGCAAACAGAGAAATTATGGGGAAGAAAGATAATCTGAAATTTGGGAAGTGAGATGTCCTGGAATGGCCTTATTCTGTAGAAATACAGTAAAGATATGAGATGCAATTTTAGCAAAAATCAGAAACTTAACCACTGTAAATTTAAAATGTAAAGAACAGGTGTATAGAAATACAACATTATATGCTTATACTAACTGTAAAGATGTTAGACTATGTAGTGATAACTATGACTATTAAAATACCAGGAGACATTAATTGTGATTTAAGAGGCGAGCATAAAAAGAAAGGAAATGATAAATTAAAAATATTAGAAGTTATAAGATATAATTAAAACTTTGTTACAAAAATGCATAGAATTGCAAAAGGGGTATGTATATAACTGAAATAGATTATTTTATAGTATCAGAACATTTAGTTATAGGAGAAGGGGAAGTATTGAAACAGGATTTTGAAATCATCTTGTAATATGGCTAGATATGAAAGAAAAAGAATATATAAAAATAGGCAATGGAATAAAAAAGGATAAATGAGAAAGTATGGAATAAAGAAGGAAAGAGATCAGTAATACAATTATAGAAACATCATATTACTATAAGAACATTTTATAAAAATTGGTCTGAATGGTGGATTAAGGAAAAATATAAAAATGCTTTTTACAGTGGCAATATGATGTGAGAAAAGTAGAGAAAGAAAAATATAAAATAACATGTAACAATGCATTTGAAGACAATGACATAAAGTGCATTGATAAAGTAAAATAATTATATGAAAGAAATCAAGAAAACTATAAGAATTGTTGTATAACCAAAGATGTAAATTAAAATGAAAAAGAGAAGTATCAAGTTATTTAAGTAGATTAGTAAAGGAAGATGGTAATGTAATGAGAGAAATAAAATATGGAAAAAGTGAAATAGAAAGAACTCAGGAAATATGAATAGTATAGTACAATATGCACAAGAAATGTTTAAACAAAAAAAGAAGGTAGTGAAAAAACATGGAAAGTAAAAAATTAACAGAAAAAGAGAATAAAGAGCTGGAAGAGGAGATTTCTTTAAATGAGCTAGATAAAGGATTGGGACAACTAAACATAGATTTGGCTGTAGGCCCAGATGGAACTGGATATGAAATATATAAAAATTTAAGGGATTTGCAAAAAATACATATATTTTTAAAGATTTTGAATGAATGGTTAAATTAAGGTTTTATGTACAAATGATTATGTAGTGGAATCCTTAAATTCATATGGAAGAAGGAAGATAGAAGAGAATTAAAAAAAACAGGAGACCAATAGTATTGAATAATAATGATTATAGATATTTATGAAAATAATACAAGATTTGAAAATAAATGGAAAACATTATGGAAGATAGCATATATAATGTAAAGGGAAAGGATTGTCAAGATTATTAATGATAGTTATAGAAATTGTGGATGATGTTATGAACAGAAAGTAAGAGGCAAAAATCATGATAGGAGACCTTAATAAGGTATTTGACATAACTGGACATGAAATCTTATGGGTAATAATGAAAGAGCATAATATAAGCATCTATATTACGTTATCAAACCTTTATATGTTCGGATATTATATGGTCGTCACCATATGATCAAACTTGTAAATATTCAAAAATGTAATAAAAAACATAAAAAACCCCCCCAAAATTAACTCCTGAATGTCTTAAGCAGGGGGGCAAGCCCCCTGCATCCCCCACACCCCTCGCTACTTAAATTTACCAACTGCGAGATTGCACTACAGTGCAGAAAAGGGAAATATTTCCATTCTCTGCTGTAATGGAGATCTCCATTGACATGCTCGCACATAGAAAAATTCGAACTTATGGTGCCGACCATATGGCGTTCAATTTTTTCGCTGTGCGATAATGTGATATAGACTCTAATATAAGTTAGAAAGGTAGGAAATTATGTATGTCAGCAATAGCAAAAATAAACAGCCAAATTCAATAAACCCTACACAGTCCATTTCTACCATGTACGTGCCACAACATTAGCACAGAGTTTTAGATTTCATAAGTGCTGTATAGAGGCACGCACCACCGTGCAAACAAGGTAAACACTGTGGCATGCTAATTACAACATAAGCAGCTGCAGTGCATGCTATTCAACCAATCCAACATGGTGGAGTATTCAACAAGCTATCAAACAACCATGTAGACTCCGTGTTGGTGTTCCATGTGAATTCCATCACCTATTGGAATACAGCCATGGAAATTAGTCTACACAGAAAGAATGTTAAGGGCTGCTACTGCTTTAATTCATTATATATGCAACAAGCTGAAGCCTATTCTGCTGCTGCTGCTACCAGCAGACCTTGGCCCAGAAGGAGAAGAGTTTTTAGGCCCCATTTAACTTTCACAATCTACATGATGTGGAAATTGTAGAGCACTACAGGGTAGATAGTAACACACTACAGGAACTCTGCTCCCTCTGTTGTCCTCAGTCAGAGCCAAGGCCAACCGACGGGAACTCATCCCAGTGGAGACAAAGGTATGTGTAGCAGTTAAAATCTTAGCTACAAATACCTTTCAGTGACCAGCAGGGGACATGCTGAGAGTGTCACAGACATCAGCATCCAGGATCCTCCATCATTTCCAGAATGCTATGCTCCAAAATGCCAGAGACCACATATATTTTTGCTGTACACCTTAGCAGACATCCAGAAATATGCAGGAGTTCTAGAGTGTAACCCACTAACCAGAAGTACTGGGTGTCATAGATTGCACACATATAGAAATGAAGGCACCACCCAGGGAACAGGGTAGTTCTACGTAAACAGAAAGGGTTACCATTATATTAATTGCCAAGTCATGTGTACTGCCAAGGGAATCATCTTGAACATGTGTGCTGGCAACCCTGGCAGTTACCATGACTCACATATCTGGCACACCTCCCAACTGTACCACATGTTTGCCCGGGGGATATCCCACAGGGTCATTTACTGGAGTATACAGGTTATGGACTGGAGCCATGGCTGGTGACACCCATCAGGAATACACACACACACACACACACACACACACACACACACACACACACACACACACACACACACACACACACACACACACACACACACACACGCATGCACGCACGCACACACACACACACACACACACACACACACACACATGCTCACACACACACACACACACACACACACACACACACACACACACACACACACACACACACACACACACATACACACTGAATAATGCCATAATGAGCACAGGCTCAGACCAGAAATATCATAGAGTGTGTGTATGGGCTGCTGAAGTCACACTTCCTGTGCCTAGATACATCTGGGGGAGCCCTGCTATACAATCCATGGACATGTCCTGAAATATTCACAGTATGTGACATGCTACACAACATCATCTGAGAAACCAGCTTCAGCAGGATCAGCAAGGGGAAGGAACACACATCCCACCACAAATGCCAAGATCACCACAGCCACAGGCAGATGAGGAGTCAGATGGGGAAAACACAGCTGCTGAGGGTGTAGACAGATGTAGGTGTGCTCAATATGCCTTTACATTGGCTAAGAGACAACACATAGTACACTCACTCACCACCTATGGACCTAAAACCTTCCTGCTATGCACACACATATAGTAACATTAATGTCAGGCAATGCTCACAACCTTTACCTCCCCATGTATTAGCTGTGTATTACTTGCATCAGACAGAGTCAGCCCTGAACTAAAACTGTGACAACTGTTGCATTTACAAGATAAGTCTTGAACCTGGAGTGTATTGTGTAATAATATAAATGAGTGGCATATCCTTGCATGTTGTTACTTGGTAGTGTAAGCAAGTAAAAGGTGGAAGATTTGTACAGAAATGACCTTAGCATGTGACAGCAGAGACATACTTGACATAGTTGTGTAGGCTGGATGCAAAAAAGAGACTAACAATAGCAACATATCGTTGTTTGTGCCATAACAGAAATGCAGCTTTGTTCCCCCACCCTCAAAAGAACAGGCAAATGACACATTTGGCTAACAAAGCATTGTTGAACTTCTAAAAGTGTTATCAAATGACCTGTCCCTGAAACATGTCTTCAGATTTAATACAGAATATTCCACATGAATGTATTGCCAATCACGTATACCAGTGAAATGCCCTAAAAAACTTGCCCATGCCATCAGTAGACTTCCAACTAATACATACAGACAAAAGTGTAAAGGCCAGTACTTATAGGTTCATAGGTTGATACTAGGCTATCTGCCCTAGGGCATTTATAAGCCTAGCCAGAGTGTGCTTGGCTTTCGCCACCCTTTTAGATTAGTTGACTGTGCCTCTGTATAGTAGGTCACAGAAGATAGCCATTTTAAGGTTAGTTTACTGTGCCTCTGTCTAGTAGGGACACAGAAGAGATCCCAGGGGTAAACCTACGATCTCCCATCCACTCGTCAAGATTTCTCTTGAAGAGGGTCATTGAGGGGCTCTGCCTAACATGGATTGGGATTTTGTTCCAGAGTGAGGGGAGCCTCTGGGATATGAATCTGTCCCTCCAGCATGTCCTATTTATTTCTGTGCTGAGGTTTAAGTCCCTGGAGCATGTAGCTCTAAGGGATTTGGATTTCCTGAGGTGGAGCATGCCCATTAATTCTGGTTTGGACATGGCTTTATACATCAGCCACAGATCGTCTCTGAGTAGGTGGTAAGCAACTGAGTAGAGCTGGAGTTTCTTTAGCTTAACTGCGTAGGGCATCTGTATGAGTCCCTTGATCCTCTTGGTGAGGTACTTTTGGGGTCTTTCTAGTTGCTGCAGGTGTCGGGTAAGGTACATCCCAAATGGGGCATTGTGTTCAATTATGGGCCTGATGAGTGATGAGTAGAGGGGCACAATGACCTCTCTTGATCTAGATGTGAACCCTAATTAATATATATATATATATATATATATATATATAAACTATTAAACAGCTTATTCATAATTATGTCAGCAAATGCAGTATGTAGCTGACAAAATGCAGGCATACCTTCTCAAAATCAGATTACTGGTCAGATAAGAGAAGCATGATCAACGAGCACAGTGAGGTAACACAGCTATATATTTGCAAATGATGATCATAGCTGGTTGTGAGATCACTTAGTACGCTACATCCAAAACTAATAAATGTACAAATATCAGTTGTATGTTGTCATATTACTGTAGATGATGTTGCAGTTGGTTGTATGCAGAATGATTTCAATTCCTTGCTGCAAAGCTGTTTGTGTGGCAAAGTGGGATAAGACACCCTTATTGTATTCTGAAGGTTCAGTGGAGTGAGAGAGCAAATCCAGACCTCTGTAGAAATACTTCATGTGTAGTAACATGTTGCAGTGTGTATGTCATGCATTGCTTTTCCTCATGTCACCTACATTCCCCTTGTTTTTCGTTGTTCCTCTTTAATTTTTCTTTTTTTTTCATATTTTGTCAGTGTTTGTGCAATGCAGTACTTAGTGCAATCACAGGAATGGAGGAAATGAATGGCAAGTTTGGCTGTGCTTATCTCATTTGCATGAAATAAGACAGTGTGCAAACTGGACAACTGGACCACTCAAGAAGCAGACAGGACCCAGACAGCCAAAAATAGAAACCGGATGCATTCAATTCATTCTACTGGGCACTGCACCAACCCATGACATTGTGTTGCACTGCAGTTAACAGGGAGACCTTAAGAATAATTATTAAATTATGGAATGTCATGGAACTAGTCTTCTGGCAGTAGGTATAAGTGTAGGGCTGGAGTGCAGATGTTTCTGGGTTCTAGTATGGGGTGTACAACCTTTGTTTTACTGATGTGACATTGCAGTTGATAGCAATGAACTGAAACATGAACAACTGTTAATTCAACTTTTTTGGGGCAACAGCCGTAAGTGTAGGACTGCCATACATATGGCTCTGGGTTCATGTAAAATTTGACAATACTGTACTGTACCATAATTAGCTGGAAACACTGCATACAATGAGTGGTTGGGAGGGTGGCTTAATGCCTAAGGTGTTTGCCTTACAAACACAAGGTGCAGGGTTTGAGTCTCACAAGGGATAATTGGCTAGGCTTAAAATGGCTTGCAAGGTCAGTTAGCTTAATACTAAACTATGAACTATGAATTGAGAAATGAAAGTCTTAATTACCCAAGCTTGTGCAGAATAGGTGTCAGTCTCTCCCTTATGGACCAAGGCTTGTGATTCAGAATGAATTTTCCATACATTGTAGTTCATTTAATAAGGTTTTATTAGATGTACACAATATCCAAATACTGTCTCCATTAGCAGTTCTGATAAACAATTTAAGTTGCTGCGCATTATTCTGATTGTCCTGAACAACGTAAACTGACATAGTCTCTATATGACCTGATTTCTGTACTCCGCCTCGAGTGTTTGTCATCTTCTCTGAAGTCAAATAAGTTAAAAAACGAACTAAAAAAACAGAATGGATGTGCTCCAGACCAGCAAGAACAGATCTTGAATGTGTTAGCAAAAATGGTAATGAAAAACCAGCAAATGATCGAAATTCCACTTTTATTTTAAGCTCTAATCTCAGGCTTTTCTTCAGCTACACGCCGACTTCTTCAGAAAACCATAAAACAATTAAAAACAACCACATGATTTAAATACATCTTCTAAAAGTCACATGATACCTCACATTCAATAAAACAAATGAAACTTATATTTGATCCCACATCAATGAAATATGTTATAACTGATCATTAAAAATCTTTACCTACAACAAGAGTACTTGTAATAGCATAACCCGTGTATACTAAAGACAACCAATACAAAGTTTGCGAAACAACTCTATAAGGTGTAATGCACCAATAAAATGAGAAAACACAAAAAATAAATAAACTTGCGTTCATGTCGTAAAGTTGCACTGGTGGGTTGTCTGGTAAAACTCACCCTAATCAGCGATTAAATCGAGTACACGGCTAATATATTCTAAAATAAAACATAATGTTCTTGGCCGATACAGCCTATACTTCCATGGTAGGATTTTGTAAATAAAAAATGACAAACTTGACTGGTGCAAATCTAGACTGCTTTACAACCACCCCTGAACAAAAATGTTTGTTATCTCCTCCCCTTATTTAAAGACACGGCCAGGAACAGCTGAAAATATATATAAACAATGATGTTAACAACAGTAAAACTTCAAAGAGCTAATACGAAAAATACTAGAAGGGAGCATTCCACCCGCATCATCCCAAGGCAAAAATCCACTCTTGGACCAACGCAGTCCAAGACCAATGCAGTCAATCAAAAGACAATAATATGCACAATGAAAATACTATCAGCAAATGCATATAAAGATGATTTAAAAAAATATATATAATAAAATAATAAAAGAATAATACCACAATAATAGCAAACCAAAAGAAACAATAATGACACAATGAAAAAAAAAATAACAAAAAATATAACTAAAAAATAAAAACTAAAAAAAAATATAACTAAAAAATGTTCTTGCTGGTCTGGAGTGCACCCATTCTGTTTTTTTAGTTCATTTTTTATCTTCTCTGAAGTAACAGGTCGACCAGACTTACTAACCTTAACTACCCTGCTATTCTGAACACAGCATATTATATTGTGTTAGTGTAGTAAATTTTATTCACTTTTCTTTAACCTTGGTCTCAGGCTTTGTATGTGCTTCATTAAGGAACATTCTGTAGCTGATCTTTTCCTTGAGAAAAGAACATTCTGTCTGCACACTTTATGCTTATCTTTTTGTCTTTAATAAACAGTCATCCATGCTCTGCCAGCAAGGTTATTTTCCTTTCTGCTTAACTGTCTTTTATGCATAAATTAAACACAATGTATTTTACCCTTTAGCCTGTCTAATGTTTAATAACTATTTTAAAATTTATATCCCTAATCTAACAGTTGGCCCTGAGGTCCCTGAAAAACATCTATTGTGACCTACTTCTGTAGTTACCTTACATTTATATTGCTAACTTCTGTATTTAGCTTTATGCTACCTGACTTATAATCTGAAAATTAAAAAAAAAAAAAAAATTATTTGGTAAACCTGCAATTTTAATTTTGACCACTAGGTGTCAATTCAGCATTTATGGCCTGTTTGGATTGAAGTCTCTTAACTTTATTTTTTGATTTTTAACCCTCCTTTTTTCTGGAGGAAGAGGTTTTGTAAAATGTATTTGTATTCTGTACCATGCTTTTTCTGCAACCAAGTTTTTTTTTTAAACTTATACTTTGTGATAGGCCAAAGTTCTGGAATACTTACATAACTTATTAGCTGATGGGTCTTCTTTATTAGCTGCTTATAACCATACTTGCTTACAACCTTACTCCCGGGACTGGACTGGCAACTTTGCATTGGGCCCTTTTATTAGTATCTCCCTGCATTTCTTGGATTTTTGCCAGATTTGCCTTAGCAGTTGAGCTCACTTGGCTCACCTTTATATTTTACCTTCATTTTTTTTTACTGCTTTGGATATAGAGGAAATCCCCTCCTTGGCAGCTTTTTCTGCCACGTATTGTATAGCCTACCAGGTATGATGGTTATTTTCTGAAGACTAATTAAAATCTGTGCTAAAAAGATAACTTTATAAGTGGTCTTGAAGCATAATTACCATATTTTGTGTTAACTTGTGTCTATACATTTTATTTAATGCTATTTACTTTTTTAACTTTATGAATATTTATGAGCTATAATAGTTTACTAAAACCTATACTTTCTGTATTTTAAGTCTATACCTTTACATTGTCTGTTAGTGTCCTTAATCTTTGACTAATGTAAAGTGCACTGCAATCTGTAAACATGCACTGTAGCCTGCCCTGTTATGCCTTGAGTGCATTGAATAATATTGCTACCTATTATTTAAATAATAAGCCTGTAAAATATAATTCTGTTACTTTACGCTTAACTAATGACTGAATAATGCAATTACAAATAAGTCTGTCACTTTATCCTTAACTAATGACTGAATAATGTGAAGTATTTTGAGATTTGACTGAAATATACAATGCCTTGACTATTACTATGCATTATTTAAATAATAAGCCTGTAACAAACATAATTCTGTTACTTTACCCTTAACTAATGACTTAATAATGTAATTACAAATACATCTGTCACTTTACCCTTAACTAATGACTAAGATTTGACTGAAATGTATTATACTGAACACATAACTGAATATGAATGTCATATTCTGAAGCTTGACTGATATTTACATTAGCATTTACTGAGCATTTAAAATAGCTGTGTATATTCTGGAAACTAACTAAACGAAAAGAATATCTTTTGTCAGTGTTAACTAAACACAGAAAAAAGCATAACTGAAACTGGTACATGTTATATTTTAGCTAATAATATTGTACAATTGTCTTAAAACATGAGAACATTTTGACAGTGTTACCTGAACACAAATAAACTGAAATCCATCTGAACACAGATAGACTGAAACTACTATTGCTGTACAAATTACCATGAACCTGAAAACATGAATACATACATACTTGCTTTAACTTTAAACAAACATTGAAGAAATAACCAAAACACATCAACAGTTACAAAAATTTGCTCTGCGTTATTCCAGTCACTGATGAAGTAAAGGAAGGCCTGCTTTAATGTTGAAGTGCCCTTATATATTTAGGCCTTTTAAACCTCTTTTTTATTTCTTCTGCATGCTGGTTTTAGTATCAGGTCCTTAAAATAACATTTGCATCTTTAACAATTATAATTTGATAGCATTGCTTATTGCCCTTACTTTATTTACATTTTTTTCTGCATGAAATGCAGCTTTAACATCTATAAACTGGCAGCATTACTTGGTGTACTGACTTTATTTACATGTTTTTTGCATGAAATGCAGCTTTAACATTTATAAACTGTCAGCATTACTTGCTGTGCTAATTTATTTACATTTTTCTGCATAAAATAAACATATATTCTTCGGCATGAATAAACATTTGCTGCTAATAAGCTCTTGCCAGTCTGTAGACAAAGTGATTTTTTATGTAAAATGTTAACACAACACTTAATTTTGACATGATGTAATTTTTTTTTTAATGGTACTGTCACACTGGAGATGTCACAAGAATTCTGCTGTTATTATTTTTTCAGGCTGATTGGCTTCATTTAAAAATCCAATCTCCAAAGGCTTACTGCTAACTGCAGTTACCTTTGACCTTTTAAACCCTGATAGCGTGAAACTGTACTTAAATATTTTGCAGAGGTTTGTTTGTAACTGAAACTGAAACTTCTGTATCAAGTAACAGATTGTGCCACAAGTTTTATTAGTATAACCTTTATACATATTCTGAAAATCTGGTATGTCACTGGCAACATTAACCTGAGCTAGAGCATACTTTTGATTATCCTTTGGCCTTGAACTTTGTACATCACTTACATTATTTGCCCAGATATTAACCATAGTGGGCTACCCTGTATTTGAAAAGCTAACAATATTTAAATTAGTAACCTGTTTAGCTTTATTGGAAACAACTGGAACTAAGTACACAGTTGTGTTTTCATGTCCGGTATTTAGGACACTGTTTTTTTACATACAAAAAAAAAAAAAAAAAAAAAATTTAACTGCTGGGACTGGTGAAGTCTGTTTTACTGCTGCAGTATCAGTATTCACATGAAAAAAGTTATTACTGGCATTTGATGCTTTGCAAAATTTGTTTCTGTCTTACCACTAAATGGACTGTTTTTTTAAGGCTTTAACTGTAGCAGTTGCATTTAGCTTGACAGTTGTATCAAGTTTCTGAACTTATTTTAAGTGATAATCAAAGTAATAATGCAAGACACTGCATTTTTGCACCTATATACAATCAGTTAACTTTTTACATTTTTCTCATGACCCTTAGATTTTAACATACTGTTCAGTGAGTGAAACTCCACCCACTCTCTCATCATAACTGTTTCTTTAGCTGACGTCAGTTAACTTTTCATTAGTACTGAATGCTGCAAGAATGTGTTATTATTGTCTACATTTTTTTGGGATAAAATAGTAAACTGTAATGCATTAAATGGCTAGCACTGTTTTTAATTTAGCTTGCTAGGCTATCTGTAATCTGAGCTGATATGCTTGGCAAATTGCTATGTCAGTACGAAACATATGCAATGTAAACTGATTACACAATGTACTCTTTTATACATATAATCTGAATCTTTAACTGTGCTGTCACTTTTACAATGTAGCATTGACTTTAAATTTTACATTCTGTAAACTAGCAAACATTGTATTGTATCTGTCTATATTACGATATTGTTTATGCAATGCAACACTTTAATACAAAGCTCTTAAACAAACAATAATACAAAAAAATGTATTTGCCAAACTGTAACTTCAAACTCTTTATTCTGCTAATTAATTAGACTGCTAGTTCTGATATACCTTACAAGACATAGATGCATATGGTTACCCTTTTTTTTTCTAACTGACCACACCCAATATGTCTTTCTGAGCACTTCAGCTGTGTCAGCTGAACTGGAATTTATTCTGTCTTCAACACATAAAACTGCATGTTTCTGTCATAACCAATTATTTAAAATGTGTACATTTGCACATATCTTTTTACCGAAGTCTGAACCAGTATATACAGAGCTGTTACACCTAGAACTTGTAGCTGCCATAATGTTTGACTTTTTAAATTCTGACAAGACCGTACTTGCATTTTTATATGTGCAACTGAAATTGATTTGAGTCTAAATAATGAAATAACCTTAAACAATGATAGATTAATGCTCTGATCTTTACAGATAGCTATGGAATGTGTTGTTTTACTTAGCACTGAAGTCTGGTCTTCAGTTACAAAATCTGCACTTTGATTTTTTTTATATGTCTTTAGTGCAATGTGAACTTGAGACATTGCTTGCGTGTTATGTATGTAGACTTTGTTGACATTTGTAATACTGCAACATATCTGTATTCTGAATTGTATGTATTATATTCTGAACATTTGTATGTAAAACTATACTACAACTGAAATGATTATGTTGAATTGCATGTGCTGAAGCATGTAAGTTTAAACTGGAGACCATACTGACTTCTGGGTCATTAAACCTTTTGCTTTTAGACATATTTAACATTTTTGAACTGATAACCTTTAACTTTAAGAGAACATTTCTAAACTTAAATCAAACATTTACTGACATTTTAACTGTAGCAGTATTACTTGACATGTTTACATGCAAAAAAGACTTTAATTAAATAACTTAAGCTTTGTTGAACTGTTAACTAAAAGGTGCATATAAAGTCTTACATAATTTTATGGCTTGGAAAAAAATGTGAGCCATCGTCTGTAGCTTCCATACACTTTTACTGTTTTTACACTTCACATTATATTCACTTTCACTTATAACACTTTAGACAGTGGAACTGATATTAATTATATGTACGAGGGATATGACACTGTTATTGTGTTAACAGATTAACTGTCCAATTGCAATTATTTCATTTCTCACTGCTTTGTACTGCTGCTCTCAGCTTACCATCACACAAATGTTTTGCCCAGATGTGCACACTCCAGTAAACATTATAGTGGAACTGGCAAGAAAACATCAGTTTTCGTTGCTCTTGATCTGCTGATAGACATGTCTGGCATTAATGGGGAAGGTGCCAGGTTTAGGGAAAACGAGGTGGGATGTCCAGGAGTCCAGGATATTTACTGGACTCCTAGTAAAGCACAACAGCCACAGGTTTCTGCAGGGGGACTATTATCCAGCATCCTGTGCCCTGGAGAGCAATGTAGGCATCATTTTAATGACTTACAGAGGAGGAAGAGGGATACTCTTGACCATTGGTTGGAGGAAATTAGGACTGCAGGCATCTCACAGCTGTGTAAGTATCAACTAAAGAGAGTAATTGTAAGACTTAGAAAGCTTAATATAGGCAAGAATGGTACGCATAATGCTCTTCTGTTCTTTTCTGTTCTTTCCCCAGCTGCCAGATATAGGAAGTTCAATGTCCTGGCCTATGAAACTCGACTGGAGAGACTTAGGGAAGCAAGTGGTATGTATGCAGCAGAGACATGTTATTTATTTATTTATTTTAGCTTTGCTAACTGGGAAACTCCAACTGGATACAGGTCCATTTTCAGTGGAGGCCTGGGGAGAAAAGCTCTATATAACAATACATACATGAGAGAAAATATAAGCAAGCATATAAGCAAATATACAAGAATACATATAAGCACCCATGAAAGAAATACATATGAGCATATGTACAGTAGTTATTAACAAGTTCTTGTTGTAAGGAAATTCATATAGTACATTATATGTGATAATGATTGAAAAACACATAAAATCACATTTTTTTATTTTTTTTTACTAGAAGATAGGTATTTGTTCAATACAGTATATGTAATTGAATCTGAAAACAAGTATACCAGGGGATATTGTAGCATTAAACGTTAAAGATTTTTTTTAGCATTTTCTAGAGTTGTATCAAATTGGGCAAGCATATCCCAACTATAAAGGCAAGTATGCATGCATTAGTGTAGGGCACATGCCAACTGTAAAAGCCCAATATTAGACTTTAGTCAGAGGTTGTGGGTTCAAATACTATAATTCACAACTATACTATACTGTTATTTCTTCAGTAATAGTCGCATTAAAGCCTCCATACCAGTAGCACAAATGCCCTGCTGTAAACTGTAATCTGTATAATTAGAACATGCATATGTGTAGTATTTCCACATTTCAAGGATCAATTTTAGCAATCTGTAGTATAGTGTGTATCTGTTAGGAGGTATACTTATATATAAAATGTAAGATA
Organism: Protopterus annectens; assembly: GCF_019279795.1. Classification (NCBI taxonomy): domain Eukaryota; kingdom Metazoa; phylum Chordata; order Ceratodontiformes; family Protopteridae; genus Protopterus; species Protopterus annectens. The sequence goes on from NC_056726.1 coordinate 917,760,187, forward strand.
ATAGAGTTGCATCATTCTATTAATGCACTGTATGTCACATATGATGGTACTAATGTTAGCTCTTTTTTCTCTCACTCCACCCCTTATCTATCTTTTTATTTTATTTATTTTTTCTTTTTTTTTCTTTTTTGCAAAATATTTTTATTTTTATTTCATTTTATTTTACGTTTAAAATATATATTTTTATTTTCTATTAATTTTATTTTTAAAATATTTTATTTTTAATTTATTTATTTAGTTTTTTATTTTATTTTTTATTTTTATTATGTGTTGTCAAAATGTGTCCCTGTCATCTATGTATGCCATATCATGAAATGCTCCACAGCACAGCAAGGTAGTCCAGTGCCAGTGGATCAGCATGGCCCTGCTCCACTGACTCCAGCACCAATGCCCAGCATGTCTAGGGGCCAACCTGGCAACACTGTGACTGCCTCTGTTTGTCCTGCACTACCTGCACCCTCAGTAGTCCTGCACTGGAGGATGGTCCTGTGGTACCATCCAGGAGCAGTGGTAGATGTGATTTCATCACCCACAGTAAGTTGCTAGGGTGGTGCGTAGGCTGGTGCACTGCACAACTGGTGCATGCCTATGCCAGATTGACAGTCTGCTTTCCCTGATGTTCAGTAGGAGGAGAAGGAGGAGACATCAAGCCCTCCAGCCACCTGCAGAGTAAGGTGACAGTGATGACACTCCAGTGGGTGAGGACTCTATTTTCACTATCGCCAAGCTTGATGGCCATGGGATGGGGTTGCCTCCACCCTCACCCCAGTCATTGTATCCAATAAACTTTTGTATCCATCACTGTTCCTGTCTTTGGTCTTGTTTGTCTTGTCTGTGTGCAGTTGCTTCTTCATCTACCCAACTTACCTGACACAGACATACCTATGTAATTTCCCCAATAGTCCTCTCTCTCTCAAATAAAAAAATAAATGGGCACCGGTCCCACAAAAAAAAAATATTTCATAGATAGCTCTATGTTTTACACACATGTCTTCCTGACACATTTGATTTGGTCCCATTGGCCATACAACATGATTGTATTGTGGCCACCCCTCTCTGAATGTGCAGTCCAAATTCAGTTAATATTCTGCACATATTTTAGTTTACACTGTTAGAGAAATGGATAGTGAATGGTTCTTTCCTACCTCCCTCATGCACATTCCTGTACTGCTTTCCCTTTGTTCTTCTCCCTGATGCTCCCCATTTCACCACTTTCCTTTCTACACCATTTTCACCACTTTAATCTGGTCAAAAGATAGAATCATACACAACACACAAAAATAGCAGAAAAGGCAATGGATCTCTTCAATATCTTGGCTCCATGTTTGCATGGAGGTATGCATCATGCACCAATGGTGTGTGGCAGTATAATGCTGCTGTTACCTTCATGCAATGCTGCTTAACCCCGCCGCACTATGTCAACACACTGCAACACATGTACTATAAATAATTCATGTAACTGCATTATCAATGTTTAATTAAAAGTATTTAAAAGTACTAGATACACCTGGATTAGAGTCCAGTACCACCTGAGCCCAAAAAGGAATGCATCCATGCATTAACGCATGCTGCCACAAAGTCAGTTGAGTAGCAGGTGTGCTTCATACACTCAGGAATAACTATCTGAGTTTAGCAATGTGGCTGGCATTTGTGCACTGTTTAGCTACATGGAAACATGTATCTCTCACGTGTATACACTTTGCCAACCATCGTACAAACCCGCTGCTTACTGCGCTATAGAAAAGCAATTATTATTATGTATTACTGCTGTTTACTGTCAATTTCCTGTCTGTGACATTAAATTACATGGAAAAATTTATAAACTGAAGGTCGTATCTAACAATATGTCACATATTTACAGTACAGTCATGTGTTTCCACCTCCCCACAAGCACTGCAACCCTGGTGTCTCAGTACTTTTTCCACACATATATCATTACACTACAGAAAGTGATATCAGATGTTGTGCGATATGCAATGCACATCAATCTGATAACATGCATAACTACAGCTATTGACCTATAAGCCTAAAAAGCCTCATCTGCAAGGCTATGGAAGGAATCAGCATGGATCTTATCCACAGGGACATAGGTGACCTTCAACACACTTGTCCCAACCCATTTTGTTTTTGTCAAGGGTAGATATTGCTTATTGAACCTTTGTGGACTTTTTTGATACTGACCCCAAAGACCTGGATGAGGGATAACATGACATACTGCCTATATTGAGTTATCCAAGGCCCTTGGCATTATACACCACTCATGTATCATAGTGAAGATCTCCCATCTGGGAATTAAGCCATACAGTACTACATGGAGAGCCAAATGGCTCACTGACAGAATTCCAAGTTGGGGTCTACACCTTGACCACTAGCCACTTACCAGTGGAAAATCACAAGGATCTGTGGTGGGCCTTCAACTGTTTGGAAACTACTTCCTTGATGAGCAAGCAATGGCCTGTGGTCTACCATGTCTGCAGATGACTGTTAACTGGACACAATCATATAGAGTCCTCCGATGATGGTAACATATTACAGAAGGGGCTGACACAGACAAATGATTGGTGCTAAACTCTTGGGCTGAATCTTAAAGCAAACAATGCCTCATTGTCCCCTTTAACAATGAAGCACCCCTGCTAATTATGATGTACAGAGCACCCCTCTAAGCTCAAACCGTGTTGTGAGACTTGGGAACACTTGTTGATAGCAATCTACACTTTCATCACTATGTTTTTATAGTGCTGAGACACACATTTTGTATTGCATACCTCATACATGTGGACATCAAATTCAAGACCAGGGAGGTTATAGCTCTGCTGTACTCTACCCTTATTAGACCACTAATTGAGTGCAATTCTCCCTTCTGTCTGTACCTCACCAGACATCTGCAGCAATTGGGGATAACACAGAGATTTGTGATTAGGAGAATCCAGGGCCTCCAAACATTACATACATGGAAAGACTGAGTGACCTGTCATTGTACTCAGTATCATGCAGGCTGCTGAGAGGTGAACGATGCCTGACCTACAGAAAACTCTCAGATCCTGCCCTAATGGAAATGCTGGACATCTGCATATCAAATGGGATAAGAATAACTTGCCCCAGGTTCTCAACCTAGCCTGTGACATAAACAGAACATGCTGGGGAAACAGATATATTCCCCAGTGATTGACACTTCTCTGTAATAGGCTCCCACTGCATGTAAAGCAGTGCTTCTCAATGATCCTGTTCAAGCTCAACCTTGACAACTAGTTAGGTGATTGTAAAGTCACCTCTGGGGTGGTACCTATGTCCCTCATTGACAGGGCCAGTTGGTGCTTCTCACAAAATCACTCTGCTAACAATGACCATCTAGCTATGCTCAATAAGTGTACTTGTGTTTTTAATCAGCTAGGCTTGCAAACACTCTAGGGCCGTAAGTCTAGCAGCCTCCTTTGAACATATGAAGTATGAACCTATGTGGGCCTCCCAACATCTTCTCTCCCACATGGCCTGCAAATGTCATCTACTATAAGTTGACTGCGCTCTTATAAATGTCAGACTTGTGCAGTGGTTCTTGTGTAAAGTACTGTGTTCTGTACTCTGTGTACTTAGGTGGGTGGTCTATTCTCACTGCAGTCAAGTGTGTATGCGTGTGTGTGTGTGTGTGTGTGTGTGTGTGTGTGTGTGTGTGTGTGTGTGTGTGTGTGTGTGTGTGTGTGTTCATAGGTTCATAGGTGTGTACTAGGCTAATGGCCCTGGAGCCTATATAAGCCTATCCCAAGAAGATTCCCTGGCATAATGCTGCCCAAAGTTATTTTCCAGTGTCCCTGTCAAGCAAGGCCACTTAAGTGAACCTAGGGGTGAACTTCCTATTGCCCATCTACTTGTCAAGATTTCTCTTAAAGAGAACCAGTGAAGTGCTCTGCTTGATGTGAATGGGAAGTTTGTTCCAGAGTATGGGAAGTCTCTGGCCACCCCTCTCTGGATGTGCAGTCCAAATTCAGTTAATATTCTGCACATATTTTACTTTACACTGTTAAAAAAATGGATAGCGAATGGTTCTTTCCTACCTCTCTCCTGCACATTCCTGTACTGCTTTCCCTTTGTTCTTCCCCCTGATGCTCCCCATTTCACCACTTTCCTTTCTACACCATTTTCGCCACTTTAATCTGGTCAAAAGATAGAATCACACACAACACACAGAAATAGCAGAAAAGGCAATGGATCCCTTCAATTTCTTGGCTCCATGTTTGCATGGAGGTATGCATCATGCACTAATGGTGAGTGGTGGTATAATGCTGCTGTTACCTTCATGCAATGCTGCTTAACCCCGTTGCACTATGTCAACACACTGCAACACATGTACTATAAAGAATTCATGTCATTGCATTATCAATATTTAATTAAAAGTATTTAAAAGTACTAGATACACCTGGATTGGAACCCTGTACCATCTGAGCCCAAAAAGGAATGTATTCATGCATTAATGCCTGCTGCCACAAAGTCAGTTAAGTAGCAGGTGTGCTTCATACACTCAGGAATAACTATCTGAGTTTAGCAATGTGGCTGACATTTGTGCACTGTTTAACTACATGGAAACATGTATCTCTCATGTGTATACACTTTGCCAACCATCGTGCAAACCCGCTGCTTGCTGCACTATAGAAAAGTAATTTTTATTATGTTTTACTACTGTTTACTGTCAATTTCCTGTCTGTGACATTAAATTACATGGAAAACATTATAAACTGAAAGTCGTTTCTAACAATATGTCACATATTTACAGTACAGTCATGTGTTTCCAGCTCTCCCCAAGCACTGCAACCCTGGTGTCTCAGTACTTTTTCCACACATATATCATTACACTACAGAAAGTGATATCAGATGTTGTGTGATATGCAATGCACATCAATCTGATAACATGCATAACTACAGCTATTGACCTATAAGCCTAAAAAGCCTCATCTGCAAGGCTATGGAAGGAATCAGCATGGATGTTATCCACAGGGACATAGGTGACCTTCAACACACTTGTCCCAACCCATTTTGTTTTTGTCAAGGGTAGATATTGCTTATTGAACCTTAGTGGACTTTTTTGATCCTAACCCCAAAGACCTGGATGAGGGATAACACAACATACTGCCTATATTGAGTTATACAAAGCCCTTGACATTATACCCCATTCATGTATCATAGTGAATATCTCCCATCTGGGAATTAAGCCATACAGTACTACATGGAGAGCCAAATGGCTCACTGACAGAATTCCAAGTTGGGGACTACACCTTGACTACTAGCCACTTACCAGTGGAAAATCACAAGGATCTGTGCTGGGCCTTCAACTGTTTGGAAACTACTTCCCTGAAGAGCAAGCAATGGTAGATGGCCTGTGGTCTACCATGTTTGCAGATGACTGTTAACTGGACACACTCATATAGAGTCCTCCAATTATGGTAACATATTACAGAAGGGGCTGACACAGACAAATAATTGGTGCTAAACTCATGGGCTGAATCTTAAAGCAAACAATGCCTCATTGTCCCCTTTAGCAATGAAGTACCCCTGCTAATTATGATGTACAGAGCACCCCTCTAAGCTCAAACAGTGTTGTGAGACTTGGGAACACTTGTTGATAGCAATCTACACTTTCATCACTATGTGTTTATAGTGCTGAGACACACATTTTGTATTGCGTACCTCATAGATATGGACATCAAATCCAAGACCAGGGAGGTTATAGCTCTGCTGTACTCTACCCTTATTAGACCACTAATTGAGTACAATGCTCCCTTCTGTCTGTACCTCACCAGACACCTGCGGCAAATGGAGATAACACAGAGCTTTGCAATTAGGAGAATCCAGAGCCTCCAAACATTACATACATGGAAAGACTGAATGACCTGTCATTGTACTCAGTATAATGCAGGCTGCTGAGAGGTGAACTATGCCTGACCTACAGAAAACTATCAGATCCTGCCCTAATGGAAATGCTGGACATCTGCATATCAAATGGGATAAGAATAACTTGCCCCAGGTTCTCAACCTAGCCTGTGACATAAACAGAACATGCTGGGGAAACAGATATATCCCTAGTGATTGACACTCCTCTGTAATAGGCTCCCGCTGCATGTAAAGCAGTGCTTCTCAATGACCCTGTTCAAGCTCAACCTTGACAACTAGTTGGGTGATTGTAAAGTTACCTCTGGGGTGGTACCTATGTCCTCATTGACAGGGCCAGTTGGTGCTTCTCACAAAATCACTCTGCTAACAATGACCATCTAGCTATGCTCAATAAGGGTACTTGTGTTTTTACTCAGCTAGGCTTGCAAACACTCTAGGACCATAAGTCTAGTAACCTCACTTGAACATATGAAGCTATGAACCTATGTAGGCCTCCCAACATCTTCTCTCCCACATGGCCTGCAAATGTCATCTACTATAAGTTGACTGCACTCTTATAAATGTCAGACTTGTGCAGTGGTGCTTGTGTAAAGTACTGTGTTCTGTACTCTGTGTACTTAGGTGGTCTATTCTCACTGCAGTCAAGTGTGTGTGTGTGTGTGTGTGTGTGTGTGTGTGTGTGTGTGTGTGTGTGTGTGTGTGTGTGTGTGTGTGTGTGTGTGTGTGTGTGTGTGTGTGTGTGTGTGTGTGTGTGTGTACATAGGTGTGTACTAGGCTAATGGCCCTGGAGCCTATATAAGCCTAGCCCAAGAAGATTCCCTGGAATAATGCTGCCCAAAGTTATTTCCCAGTGTCCCTGTCAAGCAAGGCCACTGAAGTGAACCCCAGGGTGAACTTCTTATTGCCCATCTACTTGTCAAGATTTCTCTTAAAGAGGACCAGTGAAGTGTTCTGCTTGATGTGAATGGGAAGTTTGTTCCAGAGTATGGGAAGTCTCTGGGTTAGGAACCTGTCCCTCCAGCATGTTCTGTTTATTGTGGTAATGAGGTTTAGGTCCCTGGAGCATGTGGCATGGAGGGATTGGGATTTCTTTAGGTGTAGTATATCTAGCAGCCCTGGGTCAGACATGGCTTTGTAGGTCAAGCAGAGATCGCCTTTAAGTAGGTGATAAGAGACAGAGTATAGCTGGAGTTTTTTGATTCTGTCCATATAGGGCATTTGTCTAAGGCCTAGGATCCTCTTAGTGAGGTATTTTTGTGGCTTTTCCAGTTGTTGTAGGTGTCTAGTGAGGTACATACCAAATGGGGTGTTGTATTCTATAATAGGTCTAATGAGGGACAAGTAGAGAGGGATTATGACCTCTTTCTTCCTGGATGAGAAACTTTTTGTAATGAGATATGCCACATAGAAGGACTTCCTGACTACAGTGGCAATGTGGTTATCAAAGGAGAGGTTGCTGTCAACCTGTGTCCCCAGCTCTCTTATCACACCTTCTGTGTTTAGTGGGCTACCACTTATGTGGTAGTTCATGGGCACAGAATTTTTCCCAAAGGGAATGACAATGCACTTTTTGGCATTGAGCTTAAGGCCATGGTTCTGGCACCAGTCATTGGTGTCAGTGAGGCCTTTTTGTAGAATGTCTATATCAGTTGGAGAATCAGTAATGGCTCCCAGTTTGCAATCATCTGTGAACTTGGTCAGCTAGAGTCCCTTTGTGTTGGCTTGAACTTCAGAGAAGTAGATGCCAAACAGGAGAGTACCTAGGACTGATCCCTGTGGAACACCACTTGTAACTGGTCGGTAGTCATATTTGGCGTCCAATGCTTCCACAGTGTGGGTTTTATCAGTGAGCCAGTTGACAACCCATCTTATGACATAGGGGTTTATGCCTAGTTTAGTGAGTCGATCTATGATTCCTGAGTGAGGGATGGTGTTGAAGGCCTTGGCAAGATCCAGGTAGACTGTGTGAACTACCTTGCCCTCATCCACAGCTCTGGTGACAGACTCAAAGAAGTCTATCAGGTTGAGCAAGCATGATCTATCTTTCATAAACCCAAACTGTGTGGGGTCCAGAGTTTGGAGATTCCCTATGTCCTTATTTAGAAGTTCCATGATGATGCGTAACATAGGCTTACATATCAGACTCGTTAGACTAATGGGGCGGTAGTTCCCAGGGTCCATAGTCGCTCCCCCTTTGTGGAGTTGGATGGCTGTAACAGTGCACCATTCGGTAGGATCAAAGCCTGAAATGAGGCTGTGATTGAACAGGGTACTCAGGTGTAGTGCCAATTCACTTTGTAATTCATGTAGAGCACAGCCAGGGATATTATCAGGTCCATAGAAGCTGTATTATTGGCTTTGGACAGTGCAGTTTTTATCTGTGTAGCTGTGATAATATGGACTTGGCATTCCTCAGGTATTGTGATAGGCCCTTTAGGTGGTGAAAGGGGGGTAAAGTTTGCACTGAACCTGTTGGCCAATATGTTGGCAATATCAGTTGGTTCTGTATATGTATTGCTATTGTGCTGTAACTCAGAGCAGATCTGAGTATTGCGATGTAGATTCTTGACATAACTGTAGAATGCCTTGTGGTTGTCCTTAGAATCAGCAACAATTTTGTTTTCATAGCTAGCTTTAGAGGATTTGATAATGGAGCTCAGTTTTTTGCTGAGGCTAACATGGGAGTTTTTCCCATCTTGGGAATTCATCCTTTGCAACAGTTTTTTCCTTCTGTTGTAGAGTTTGTTTATGGTGGGGAAACTACCAGATTGGCTTCCTTTTTTTGGAGGAGAGCATATTGGTTCTGTTTGGTATGGCCCATTCCATGCACTTGTGTATGTGCTCAAACAGTGCATTGGGTGTATTTATGAGTCATGCATCTCTTTTTTCCATTGCATGAGTGTCGTGAAGGTTTCCTTTAGGGGGTGGGTGGGATGTGGATATCAATGGTAGGAGTTGATTACTGGTGTGAGAAAATGGTCGCCCATGTTAGTAATGACCAGGTCAATGATGCTAGAAAATGTTGAGTAAGTGTGTTGGTACATGAGTAATTTTTCCAGTTAATGGAGGGGTAGTTAAAGTCTCCCAATATAAGGGTATTGGGTTGCACCATAATATTTTCCAGTGTGTTTAGGAATGTGGAGTGGGAGTCTTGGGACATGGTGGGGGATCTATAGCAGGCTACAAACTGGATTGCAGTTTTTCCCAGTGTTACTTGTACCTGAAGTATCTCTGATGCGTTATGTTGGGCTGCGAGTCTGGAGGTGTGCATATCCTTTATGGATATGGAGATACCACTGCCTTTAGTGCTTCGGTTATGGTTTAGGGGCCAAAAGGTGTAGTATGAATTATAACCTGGTAGTGCTGGGGTGCTCTCCAGACCCTTGAACCAGGTCTCTGTCACTGCACAGATGTCAATGTTCTCCATTTTAAGGAGTGCTTTGAGCAAGGGTATTTTGAGATTTAGACTTCCTAGCACTGAGTAGCATAACCCTCAGATTTTGTTTGCTTGTAGCTGTTATGGTGGTAATTTTGTCTTCCGGACATTGCCTAAAAAGGCACTATAAGGGTGGCAAGAGACTTGGCCAGTATCTGGAATCTCTGGGGTGACAGATGCAGACCATCTCTGGTGAAGCATTGAGGTCTGTTGATCATGTCATCCCAGGCAGACAGATACTGGATCCCCTTAGAATGACACCAGAAACTTAGCCAATTGTTGAAGTCAATCATTTCCTGCTTGTACTGTGGTATCATTCTGGGTGATGGTAGGATGCTACTCAGAGCTAGGGTCATACCTGCCTGGGCTACAAGATCCAAGAGCTCCTCTATGTCTCTTTTCATGTAGTCCAGGGAGGTATGTCTCAGGTCATTCACACCAACATGGATGATGACAGAGTCATATTTGTACCTGTTGTGGAGTGACCTAAGTGCATGCGTTATGTGGTGGATCCTGGCAACCAACAGGCAGTTGACCGTAACTTTCTCCTTATTCAACCTAGTGAGTGGGACATCAGTGTGTGTGGGTATATATGTTCTTGCTTGACATTACAGACTTCATTTTACACCAGCATGTAGGACACTGTTATTGGCATATTCTCCTTAACAGGCAGTACTGATCTCATTAGCTATATCAGATTTATAAATATGAAGTACTCCCACCAGGGCAAGATTAGAGACTGGGTTGGAGGCCAGGCAGATGTCACCTCATCCTATGCGAGACAGATTACAGTGACATGGCTTTTAATCTATCCACATACATCATGGCATGGTTTGTAGGTCCTGTGTTTTCTTGATGAGAAAGCCCTGTGGTCTCTTCAGCTGCTGCATGTGTCTGGTGAGGTACATGCAAAAGAGACCATTATACTCTGTTAGCATTCTGATGAGGTTTGAGTACAATGCTGTCATATAATCCTAAGATCTGAATATGATGGCATGACTTATGATATGCAAAACATAGGCTTTCAATACCAGTGTGGACACTTGATGGTCAGATTACTATCTACATGTATTCCCAGTGCTTGCGTCATTGTGTTTCAGCATAGCAGGACTGTTGTCAGTGCTGTGATTAACACTAAACTCCACTTATCAGATGGACGCATAAAAAGACAAATTTCTGCATTTATTTGTAGATTGTGTGCCTTTATCATCAATCATTTGTCTGTGTTACATCTTCCTGTATGTAGCACAGGTACGATCATAAAGGACACCTCTGAATTTTTGCAGAAACTCTATGAATGGTCTAATGATATAAACTTGACTGATTGTTTGCTACACTAGATGTAGTCTCTTTGTTCACAACAATATCTAATAATATGGGTACTGAATATGTGAAAGAGTATTTATTAGATTTTACTGAATGCATGCAACAGTATATTAATATTCTTTGTAGTTTACTGAGTTTAGTGTTAAGTAATAATGCATTTTTATTTCAGAAGTAGCTATTTAGACAAAGGAGTGGGTAGTGATGGGAACACCTGTAGCAAATAATTATGCGAATATTGTGATGCATGTTTGGGAGTGTAAATTTGTGTTGTCTGTAGAAAATTGTTTCTTAAAAAATTGATTTTATTGATCTTTTGTAGACAATTTATTTTTCATTTGGAAAGGATATACAGAAAGTTTTAATTAATTTTCTAAACACTTATCAGAGACAAGTATGTTTTTAAGTTTTAAGAAAACAGAGTCTGCAATGAGTATTGACTTCCTAGATATTACAATTTTTAAGAACGGTGATGGAACATTTGCCATTAAATTATATAAGAAACTTGCTAAAGGGAATACATCCACAATATATGTTTAACAACATAGTGAAGAATCAACTCCTTAGGGTAGTTAAGCTTAATAGTGTGGATGAAAATATGAATTTACAGTTGGGTAAAGTGATTTCTGATTTCATTGACAGAGGTTATGATAAAACAAAAGTGAATAAGCTCTGTGATGAAGATAAGGAACAAAGGAAAACAATAGCTCTCTACCTTTTCAGCTGAACCAGAAAAGGGATGTACTACTAAGCATACACAAAATCAGATGCATGCTAACTTATAATAACAATACCATAAAAGTTAAGAACATAATTAGTAAATATCAACACATTTTAGAAGATGTACCAGAAATTGACTTAAATAATACAGATAGACCCAGTTTTGGAATAAAAAAAAGTCAAAATCTGAAACATTTGTTATTTTATAAAGAGCAAACACAAGGAAATGGTTATAAAAAATAAGAAAAGTACATTTAAATGCAGTAGGTGTATTTACTGTAAGTTTATCAGTGAAGATGATACATTTAATCATCCCATAACTAGTAGAATTTATAAGTTTAATGCATATGGTAATTGTGAAACAAAAATCCTGTGTACTTGGCAAAGTATAATTCTTGTTATGCATACTATGTGGGGAAGACCAATCAGAAATTTAAAGAACATATTGGAAATCATTTGTCAGAAATTAAAAGAGAGGTGCTGACAAATGCTTTATGTACAAATAAAAAAGAAAAAAGGTTGTAATCATGTTTTTAAGTTTTATAAGTTTACTATTTAAAAAGTTTTAACTGACACAGTACGTGGTGGTTATATTAAAGATCATACAGAAATGTAAGAGTTTTATTGGATTCTTCACCTAGGGACACATACAACACTGGGTTTAAATGGGAGTGTTTCTTTAAAACCCATGCTTAGAGAATTTCAGAAATGAGTTTAATTAAGTAAACTGATCATATGACTGTGAAAATTATATATATGCTAGTTTGTGAGTTTGTCCACTCATTTTGCCTGAAGAAGCCTGCTAGGCGAAAGTTTTTGAACTTGCTTTTATTAATTTTGGATGTTAACAAAAGTGTATTGTGAAGAGCAGCTCATAGTTTCAATGACTTTTTATTATTCTGATTCATCAACTTTCACAGTACGTGTTCTGTCAATGAGACTATTGGTTACCCATCTAGTGATGTAAGGACTAATCCCCAGATGGGAACATTTGTCAATGATACCTACATGGGGGGACTGTGTCAAAACACTAGGCTAGATCAAGATAGGCAGTATGAACTAACTTACCTTCATCCAGGCCTATCACATGGAATGACTGGGCTGTGACAACAACACAGATCACCTATGGGGTGACTCAAGACATACACCTTCCTAATATGGTTTAACAAGCACTTTTACACACCCTCCACATGGGCTATGTTCCTGTAGACAGGTGTATATCAACATGCATCCATCTGAGTTGGGGGGACAGCACCTGATGCATGCATGTATAGAGGTATCCTCAGCTTTGAGGTAGACCAACATGTCATCATGAACCTCTTCTAAATAGACACTAGTAATATTCCAGCTACGTACAACAAACCTGAGTGAGTTGTTAATGCTAAATCATGTCTGTTACATCTAATATATGTCCTCAAAGAGGTCACAGAGGGCATGCATGATGACAACAGTATTATATTGTGGAACTTGACCAGGTCAAAACATTTGACACAAATCTACACTGAGGTACTCAATCAACACTGTCACATGTGGCCATAAACAGTGCTATATTACCAAGTGGGTAGACCAGTGCATCACACATATGGCATCTTACTATGTTGAAATGTATGAAATGACCTATATCTCAGGTCCAGTGATCAGGTCCATACATCAGGGTTGTCTGCTAGGCCCTTTCCTGTCCACTATTTAAGTGATGGACATCACAGATGACATACACATCCTGTGTTCAAACAGGTGTCTGAAGGACTACAGATTGTGAGCAATAATTGACTCCAGCTGTGATATTAGTATAATACAGACAATATCAACACATTCTGAACATTGCTGTCACAGCTATGACAACACCTGCAATGACAAGAAAACATGGGGGATTTGTTAAGTCGGGAAAACAAACACACAACCCAAGTGGACATCACATCCTGTAATAAGATCAATAGGTATGTTGCCCGTGTCCTGGGGTACATGGTAAGTGGAACATCTACCACCATGTGGGCACAGTGCTGAAATTTACCATGTGATTGGTGGCCTCAGTGTGATAGTTTGTGATTGGATCAATTGGTTAGATGGAGTGTATGATTGGTTTGTAACCACCAATCATATGGTAAATTTAATTTTATGTATTTTGTATTTGGTTTTTGCCTCAGAGGTTACAATGTAATTATCGGCTATATTTGCCTAAGAGCTAGTGCTTACTCTTTGTCATTGGTCGATTTTAATTTCTTTTTTTGTCACTTTTTATTGGTTAAATATTCAATGCATGATGTTGATTGGTTATCTAATATTTTAAATATCAGTCACTGTTGTATTTTAGGCCACGGTGGTGCAGCGGTTAGCATTGTTGCCTCACAGCAAAAGGTTCTCTCATTCATTTCTCAGCTGGAGCACCTTCTGTGTGGAGTCTGCATGTCCTCCACATGGTCCAGTGACATTAAAGACATGCAGGTAGGTGCGTGCGTGAATGGATGTGCTTTCTTTGGAGGTTGGGCATCGGGCTGGCAACTCAGCACCGTAAAAATCCACTGCCAATCATTAGCAGACTGGAGTTCTGCTGTGGTGACCCCAAACCAGGAAAAGCTGAAAGACTTTTTTAGTCACTGTTGTATTTTACTAGATCTGAAGAAGGACCACTTCGGTCTAAAAGTGCTGATCTCATTTTTATCGTGTGTGTTGCTGGTCACAATAATCAGTGTGTTCATCTTCAGTCTGGTAGATGTACAGAGTTCTTCATATATATATATATATATATATATATATATATATATATATATATATATATATATATATATATATATATGTGTGTGCCTTGCACACCAGTCAACTAGCCTGTATTGCTCATGTTGCATACAGGTATAGCAGTGTTCCTCCTAACATCTCCAGCAGATGTTACAGTGCGAGGATAGTGTATGTGGTTACCCTCATATAGTGTGGATGTATCATAATAGTTGTTCAAGTCTGTTTGTGCAGACTCATCTCTTATCACTTTAAGTCACATATGATATGTCAGTGGCACAGGATTACTGGTGGTTTTATTCAGATATTGTCCATGATTGTGGTTGGTTCTTTTAATATTTTTCATGAGCGCTTACCTGTGCCCCACTTGCTGGAGACCTCTGCTGAGATTACACTCATATTCAGGCATATCAGTTTCCACAGCTTCACAATATGCACCCTACCCCAATTTTGTTTAACATCCCTGATAAATGTCCTCTCCATTATTCATGTAAGGATGCTAATCTCAGACATACATCCTCCCCATTGTTATGTCACCTTGTGTGGCAGTCACATAAAACACATTTAACTGTACAGTCCCTACTGTGCCATATAGATATGTGATTGGTGTTGCTGCTACAGCAATCTTCCATTGACATGCCATCATCTTCTGTACATTATGTTGTTTCACCTGTCCTCTTTCTGTGTTCATTCCTACTATTCATCTGTGTGTCCCTATTTAATACACTCACTTCCCCTGAGTGTTCATTTTCCATGGCAGTCCATGCACCATTACAGATCATTTACACAGTTTCCATACAGAATGTCTGGACCAGGAATGAGCTATCACAATACTCTGCATTGTAGATACACTGTCCTGTACTGTTTTTGGACCACATACTTCACATTTATACCTCTCAACTGTCCAGATATTTCCAGGATGTCCAGATGTGTTCGTTATCAGATTTGTGGCTTTCTGCCATATCACTGGGATGATCTCAGGACTGATGTGACTCAGTATTACATACATTTCATTAATCATACCTCTCAACTGTCCTGATTTTTGCAGAATATCCAGTTTTGTCTCATATCTTTGATCTTTTCCTCATAAAATTGTGGTGTTCTAGCAAATCATTGGCATGTCATTGCGGATTAACTCAGAAAATAATGACAGACATTTGATTTTCAAACTTCATGCTCTTCAGTAAATCCATGCTACTGTAAAACATATTATTCTATCAACTTTCTAAGTTTGTAAGAGCAATATTAAAATCTGTCCCTATTTTGGGGGCTTATTCCCCCTAACATCACCATATAAGGAAACCCTTGAATTTCAACTAACTATTTCAAGCACGTAAAATGCATTAATGTAGTGATCATTACTGTACCTTTATATTTAACTCCAGCACCCAGTGAATAAAGAAAAGTTGTTGTTCCTAACTTATCGGTATTATCTTCTGTAGAAATTGGTGTACGTTCACGTTACAGGGATTGCTGGATCCAATCTTGCACTGAGTGGCTGATAGTTTTTTCATTTCTCACAGCATACACTCTGGAAACTCACACTATTTCCTTCTAAAGTTCATTACTATCTTACCAGGTAATCCCTCCCCTTTTATCATCTAACATTTGGATGCAGGCTATAAATCTATCCTGAAACTATAGGTGCCATTTTTAAAATTATCCTGTTGCTATGCATCCTCCTGATGTAGCATGCTCGCCAAGTATTTGGTCCCATTTAAAGTTGTTAGAATAATTTGAAAATTTGGCATTCTGCTGGTGTTTATTCTTGCATATTGTCCAGTTTTTATTTATTTCTTTTCCCAACTGTTTAAAAGCAGTGTTTTATGTCTGGCATGTCATTACTGAATGTATCTGTAAACCCACTGATGAGCTTTATAAGCTAGTTCATTGTGATATTTCACAGCCTGCATTTTGTGTTGGTAAAAAGAATGTATAGAACAGTGCTCCCTTCAACACTACTTTTTTGAAGTAGTGCATCAGTTGACAGTAATTTACTGAATATCCCCACTCAAATTCTGTAATTTTTTTTTTCCGTATTTGGAAACCACTTGTTGTTGCAAACCATTCCTGTTATACAGTTTCACTCCTGCTCACTAAACTTTAGTTTTGAACTTCTTATGTTGAAAGCTATATACAGACATTTCACCTAGCTATTTGTTCCTAAGAACTATTATATTAGTCATGTTCTAAGGGGAGTATAATTGTTATTACTGTTAAATCTTTAGAGCAATAATCTGTATAACTGGAACTGATATTCTTGTTAGTTAATTGTAGTGAAGAGATAGTGAAAGTGTTCTTAAAAGTGTTGTGAAGCAAATATGTAATTATTTAATGTCTTGCTTTGGATTTACTCTCCTTCTTCTACTAGTATTTCTTTCCCTCACGTAACCTTACTATTTTATTTTACTTCTAGTTAATATCTAAACATCTTGAAGTAGTAAGCCTGAACGAGACAGCAGATACTGCGGCCACCCAAAAGTATGGGAACCACAAAATCCTAAAGAATCAAGTCCAGCATCAGAATTTACATACTGTATGTTAAAAAACTAGGCCTAGACAAGTGCTTTATACTATTTTGTAACATATAGTGGAGAGCATGTCACTATGGATGCCAATAACCCAATTTCCCAATGCTATTTGTAGCCCACCCCTAACATCACCATATAAGGAAACCCTGCATGCCTCACCCATTCTCACCAACCTAAATAAGACAGAATTAGTCAAACTAGAAACCTGCTATAACAAAATAGCTAAATTTGCCACCGAGTCTACACATAGAACACATCACTGCCTCCCTCTAAAAAAGCTCTACTGGCTAGAATTCCCACAACTCATGACTTATAACCAACTAATCATGGCTCATAGCTACTCTATCAGCCTGAGAAAATCCCAGCTCTCCTAGACATAATTCAACCTTATTCCAATGAACACAGACTTCACTCAACAAATAAATCATTATTACAAGTTACCAACTCTACAAACATGGCAGGGGAGTCCCTATATTAATGTCATGTTGCAAAAATCCGGAATTTACTTCCTCACTCTATTCGAACCACTAGCAACACAGCTCATTTCAAAACACTACTCAAAGAATATTTATCAGACTTGTGGCTCTGCTCATGTAACAGTCCAGGCTAAACTTGACTAGCAATAACCTCCTGTCCCATTTCTCATAAAATGTTCATCCTAATATACTAGGGGGTATGGGAGGGTGGCCTAATGGTTAAGGTGCTTGCCTTGCAAACACAAGGTGCAGGGTTCAAGTCTCACAAGTAATAATTGGCTAGGCTTAAAATGGCTCATGAGGGCAGTTAGCTTAGTACTAATCTATGAACCTATAAAAACTAATAACCCATACATTCCTTCTTCTTCCTGTCCTTCAGAAAACCAAACCTATCTCACTCACACAGAAACCCATCTTAACAAGTAGTCATCACCCCACTTAACCAAACAGAAATATTTTATGCACTAACTTACTGTCCTATCAAACCTTCCTCAAATGCCCTATTACTGACCACCTATCCTTCTCACTTTTACCTTTCTCTCCTCTCTCTCACTCTACCTTTACTCTCCACTTCTTTATAGAACCAAGCGGAAAGTGATGATATTGAAACTCTGCCTTTCTAGTTTTCTGACTGTGATATAACATTATAATTCTATCTGCAGCCACATGCAACACTAACTAGCACAAGACTAGTCTTTCATTAAATAATGAAGGCAGTTAAGCCTTCGGTAGATAATATCTGCCCCCTGCTGTATTAATCCTTCTCCTTCTGCAAGTTTTACAGCCAAGAACAACTGTACAGATAAAATTGTTCATGTAAATATTTTATTGTATATATCTGTCTTGTAATTATTTTTGTTGTTTTATGAGAAATGTTACTGTTGTTTCTCTGATAAGTGTCTTAAATTCATCTGTTAACATAACTGTACTGTTGTGGAGCTTTTCTCCCCAGGCCTACGCTGAAAATGGGCTCTCCCAGTCGGACTTCCCCAGTCAACAAAGACAAATAAATAGATAAAAAATAAATAAATAAAATAAATATTATTTATGGCTTTGTCTAGATATCTTGCTCTAAGAGGTTGAGTGCTATGTTTGAGTTTCATTCTACCACATTTTTATAAGACATCTATGTCAAATATGTCCTTATTTCTGGTCAATTGTCCCTTGTTTATATATAAACAACAAAGACTATCAGTGAGTCCCAGCTCTACCTTCCAATAAAATTTATTTCGTTGAAATTAATGACATCATATAGAAAGGGGAGAAATATACAGGACTTTCTGATACACAGCATTTATAAAAAGCCTTGTACTAATGAATTAAATGTTGTGAAGAATTTGGGAACATTCCCTTGTGGAAAATGTGCTATATGTAAACATGTTGTAAATGAAGTGAATAAAATAAATGGCAAAATTTTTGATACAAAAGGCAAATATACATGTATGAGCAAAGGTGTTGTGTATGTCATATTCTGTGATTGTAACAAATACTATATTGGAGAAACAAAAAGAATGCTGGCAGATAGGATAAAAGAACATATTAGAGATGTTAAAAATAATAAAAGTACTAGTCCTATTGCTGAGCATTTTAACTCAGTACACCATGGAAATATTGAGAATATAAAAGTATCTGTTCTGGAACATGTTCCATTATATTATAATGATGTTGATAGGCAAAAAAATATGTTAAGACAAAAGGAATGCATTTTGATTATGAAATTTGGGACTTTGCATCCACATGGAATGAACAGAGAATGTAACTGGCAATGTCTTGTTTAAGACTATGACTTTAAATATATTCAAGCTATGTGACTTGATAGTTTAATTATGTAATTGATTGATTACTTGTTTTTTGTATATATTGCAAGTGTTTTATGAGTTTTACTGTTTTACTCTGTAAAGGCTGTTGGCCGAGGCGCTAGAGAAGGAACTGTTCAACGAAATAAATTTTATTGGAAGGTAGAGCTGGGACTCACTGATAGTCTTTGTTGTTTATATATATACCTCTTGCTTGTTGTTGTTTTAATATGTCCCTTGTTTATGTTGGCCTTTGTGCAGATGTGTTGAACTAAAAGATTGTGAACTATCTGTAAAATCCTGGTGATCATTGTGGCATTCCACACAAAACCGTAGACCATATGTGGTATGCTTATAGGTTCATAGGTTCATAGGTTCATACTAGGCTATCTGCCCTGGGGCATTTATAAGCCTAGCCCGATTCTGTATGGCTTACGCCACCCCTTGATTTGAGTATACTGTGCCCTTTTTAAGGTTTAGTTTACTGTGCCTCTGTCTAATAGTGACACAGGGGTAATCCCTGGGACAAACCTATGATCCCCCATCCACTTATCGAGATTCCTCTTGAAGAGATTCAGTGAGGTGCTCTGCCTCACATGAACTGGAATTCTATTCCAGAGCAAAGGGAGCCTCTGGGTTATGAACCTGTCCCTCCAGCAAGTTCTATTTATTTCTGTGCTGAGGTTCAAGTCCCTCGAGCGTGTGGCTCTAAGGGATTTAGATTTACTGAGGTGGAGCATGTCCATTAATTCTGGATTTGACATAGCTTTGTATGTCAGGCATAGATCGCCTCGAAGTAGGCGGTATGCAACTGAGTAGAGCTGGTGTTTTTTTAACTGAGCAGCATATGGCATCTGTTTGAGACCCTTGATCCTCTTGGTGAGATACTTTTGGGGTCTTTCTAATTGCTGCAGGTGTCAGGTAAGGTACATCCCAAAGGGGCATTGTATTCTATGATGGGCCTGATGAGGGATGAATAAAGGGGCACGATTACCACTCTTGATCTAGATGTGAAACCCTTCGTGATGAGGTGGGCTATGTAGAAGGTCTTTCTAACCACTTTGGCAATGTGGTTTTCAAAGGAGAGATTGCTATCAACTTGGGTCCCCAGGTCCCTAATAACTTTCTCTGTACTTAATGGGTTTCCACCTATGTGGTAATTTGTGGGCACATTGTTTTTGCCAAAGGGTATGACTATACATTTTTTGGCATTTAGCTTTAAACCATGGTGCTGGCACCAGTTATCTGTCTCTGTGAGACCTTTTTGAAGGATGTTTGTGTCAGCTGGAGAGTTGATTATGGCGCCCAGTTTGAAGTCGTCTGCGAACTTGGTGAGCCATAGTCCTCCCATGTTTGCCTGTACCTCGGAAAAGTATATACCGAACTAGAGTGGTCCCAGGACAGAACCCTGTGGGATGCCACTTGTGACCGGTTTTGAGTCTGACATGGCTCCATGTCTGACATGGCTCCATGGCTGTTTGCTTTAAACAGTATTATGTTTGTGCTCACTTACATGGTTTCCTGGCCAGTAATACTGTTACCAGCCACAAAAGTTAGCTTAGATGTACTGTGCTGCATGAATATGCATTGAGTGGTGCAGAGCCCTGCTGCATACCGCTCACTACCGCTCAAACATGTAAACTCAATGTAGGACTTGTGGAGAGCCTACATGGAATTTATTGAATCACGAGGAACCATACCTCTCAACTGTCCTGAATTACTTGTTTTTTACTGAGTTTTGGGGTTCAAATATTGGGGTGCTATGATTCCCAAGTGGCACCCCTTCATTTCCAATTTATTCGCACTTTGTTTTTTATTTTTTTTAATTTTCGTGCTTTGTGAGCTGATGTCCTCACGTGCGCAATGACGTCAGCTCCACCAGCCTGTCGGAATTGAGCTTGCAATATTTCTGGCTCTAGTTCAAATGCTTTTTTGAGTGGCATGTCACCAGAGCTGGAAAGGATTTTGCTGGATTTAGTTATAAGATGCTCTGCTCAAATTATAGAGCCAGCCTGGAAAGGATTTCGCTGGAAGATGCTCCGCTCACTTGAGTTATTGGATTTTATTTACAAGAAGACGCATCTCTGTGTCTGGACATATTTAAAGGTAAGGAAAGGACAGAATGGTGTGTGTGTGTGTGTGTGTGTGTGTGTGTGTGTGTGTGTGTGTGTGTGTGTGTGTGTGTATGAAGCAACTGGAATGTGACTTTGGCTAACATATAGAGGACTTGTCCAATTTTGATCCCCAACAGAGTAGACATTACAATCTGCCAACATAGTATCAGGCTCATCAGACATATCAATATGATAGCCAGAATACTCTGCTCACTCTATACCACTCATAGAGCTATTATAGGAGCCTGCACTGAACTGCTGTTAATGTGAGGCCTGTACACATAATACAAAAGTTGCTGTGCTCCATTCATTTCCATTTTCACCTTGTGCATTTCAAAAAAGATGTGTTGTCCATGGTAATCCTACAAGTCATCACTGACAGTTTGAAATGAAAAAACCCAAAAAGGCTAAACTATTAGCAACAAATAAAAAATAAAATTCGAACTTCGGTAAGGAAACACCACTTTAATTACAAATGTTGCAAAACAAATTAGTGCTTTCATCAAAAATTATGTCATGGATTCTTCAGAGTTCAGATTTTATTTTTTATCACTGACGGTTTGATTGTGGGTGTGTGTGTGTGTGTGTGTGTGTGTGTGTGTGTGTGTGTGTGTGTGTGTGTGTGTGTGTGTGTGTGCGCATCATACCTCTCAACCTGAAAACATTACAAATCTGGACAAGACCCATTAAAAATAGATACAAATCTGTACGTTAACATTTAATTTGCATACATAATTATGTAACCCCCACCCACTCCAATGGAATTGTGGGATACCAACTTTCAAATGCAAACTGAAGAACAGACAATCAAAATATGGCACCAGTGTCCCCCTGCAACCATTCCAATGTCCCATTACCTGGCTATTTTACCCCATTTACCATAAACACTAATGTGTGCATACTGCTTTACTTTTACAATGATTATTTGGATTTTATTTTTACATTTTACAGCATAACAATGCACAAACACTAATAGACATCTGGTGAACAAAGCAATACTGTCTCACAATGTAAATAGACTTGGCATTAAAACTTCTCTGCCCTTGAAACTCACATTCATTGAAACAGCATTGAAACCCACACCACATACAAAGAAAATGCATCTGGCCAGTGGTGGATAAAGATTACCTTTGGGCTGTATTCAAATCACTGGCCCCTTGCACACAAAACAAGAAACATACATGTGTTCTTTTCTTTGATACACCTTCCTGACTTTATTAAATTATATTCCTTGTATAATACAACACACTTGTTATACAGAGCACATTTTAAATTTATTGTTTGAACATTTTTCCAGTTGGCTGTACTGCAGGCAATGAAACAAAATGCATGAACCAATAATGACAAAACTGCCCAATTCAGAACATTTCCATCATAAAAGTCTACTTCCACATCCACTCTATAAATAGAATGAAAGTAGTGTAAGCCATAGGCATCTTGGACAGCTTCTCGCACTTATTTTCAATTTCATTTTTTTTTTGGGGGGGGGGGGCAAAAGGTCAAAAACCAGGGACACATTTTAAACATTGCTTGTATAATTTTGTAAAGTTGCTAGAATAAAATGTTGTGTTACCACATGCATTCCACTAGCAAGTCTGGAGCCCTGGACCCTATGCACTACAGTCAGAGCATCATATTACTATGCCAAATCAGCAGCTTCCTGAAAAATAGGAAGACTGAAACTTAATGGCTATCATTTAGCAAATTAATTTCTCACCACAGCTCTCAACCTCTTAGCACAAAAAAAACAGGGCAAAGCTCACAAGTGGTGGTGGCTAGGGACTTTAGGCTCTTTTTAGCCTGTACCCAATATAGTATATGAATACACAACTAGAAAGGTGATAAACAAAGAGATTCATATGGTTTGGCAAATGGTTTGTACCAAGTATCAAGCAATTTATACTGAACTAAACAAGGAAATGGTATCTATTTCATGTTTTCTAGTTGAATATGTCTAAAACTGAAAATGAAACAAAGTAAGATAAGAATTAGTTCTCAGCCACTTTGTTTTGTATGTAATAATAACAATAATAATGGTTATTATTATTATAGCAATAATAATTTCAACAGCCAATACATAAATCTGACAGCCCTCCTTTCCTTCCTTGAAACTGTCAACCTAGCACGTGAAATCAGCAAATATGTATCTTCTCTATTTCTAGACCTCTCAAAGGCATTCAACACTATCTCCCATTCCCTACTCCTGTCCCAGCTATCACACTTGCACCTATCCCCCCCAACCTTAGCCTGGTTCTCCAGCTACCTTTCCATGCACCAACAGGCTGTACAATGGAAAGAATCAACCTTTTGCTTCTTACCTATACCCACAGGAGTTCCTCAAGGATCAGTACTGGACCCTCTCCTCTTTAACTTATTCATCAACAACTTCCACCACTCCATCCCAGATGCTTCTGTCATCCAATACTCTGACAACTCCACCATCATTTGCTCAGCCTCCTGCCCCTCCAAACTTCTACTCAATACCCCAATAGCCTTCTCCAAAACTGAATCATGGATGCAATCCCATCACCTAGCCCTAAATGCCAACAAAACAAAGCTAATGATTTTCACTCCCACCAAAACCTCCCAATTCAACAAAGACCAATTTTCCATAAAAAGCCACAATAACACCCCTCTAGAAATCATTCCTAGTACCAGGCTACTTGACATTACCATTGATGAAAACCTTAAATTCGACTCCCACATCCTCTATGCAATCAAAAAAACCACCAGAAAATCGGTCTCCTCTACAGACATAACTGCTGCCTTACTCCCTCCTCCCGTCAGGCACTCGCAACTACCTTCCACTTCCCCTCTCTCTTGTATGGTGCTCCCCTATTTTCTAACCTACAGCTTGGTCTTCATTCCAAACTCGAAGCCTGTTACAACAAAATCTGCAAATTTGCAACCAATTCTAAGAACTCTTCCCATCACTGCCACTCCCTACACACCCTAAACTGGCTAGAACTCCACAACCACTTAAAATACCTACAACTTGCTACAGCCCACAAACTCATCTTTAAACCTACAGAATGCCCCTCTCTAGCCAAATATCTAACTTCCTACATACCTAGCCGCACCCTCAGATCCAAAGGCCAAAACCTCCTGCAGGTACACAATCCCCTACACCCACCTGGCCAACTATTACTATCCCACCCTATAGACAAACTGTGGAACGCTCTACCCACACCACTACGTAACATACCTAACCATAGCAACCTCAAATCCATGCTTCTCTCCCATCTGTCCTCCAAATGGGAATGTCCTTCACATGCCCCCACTTAAAACACCCACACCACTAATCTCCAAACCTAAATCAACTTTCTTTGCCAAATTTACAAAATGTCATTTGTCTTTCACTTAGCATCTTTCCAAACACATTTGCATGCTAGCCTCTGGCCTATCTTACACATTTCTCAAACTGACATCCTCCTAAATGCAAAACAGTCTATATGTTAGTGTAAAACTGTCAATCCTGTACAGACTAATATTGACGTATGAAACTCACAGTATCTATTAGTATTGTGAAATTCTTCTGTATTCTGCCTTTTTGTAAGTTTACAAATTTCTGTACTTTATATTTTGTAATGTTGAAAATTTCTCTACTTTATAAACGTATCTAATGTTGCAAATCTCTGTATTTTATAATATGTACCGGAGCTTTTCTCCTTGGGTCTCCACTGAAAATGGGCTACAAGCCCAGCTGGACTAACCCGGATAACAAACAATAATAAATACATAAATAAATATGTTAAAAGAATAGATAAAACGTTATTTATGTTATATGGGTTATATGGAATGAAGGAATAAATAAAATTATATTTGATGGTAAATGGATTTTGGCAACAATATTAAGTAAAATCTGATGGTGGTTATGGATATAGGAGTGGGAGTCTAATAGAGATGAAAATTTAACATGATTGTAAAGGAAATTATGAATATGTGTAAATAGATTTGCATATTTATATATTAATATATTTGTTATTTTCATATATAAATGAAGTACCCCTACTCCTACTCCTGACCTACCAGCAGCTCAAGCAGCTAGGACTTTGATTTACCGCTTCACCTGAAGGTCTTGTCTCAGCATATCTTTTACCAGAAGTAGCGCAATCACTCCCACCACATCTGTTTTCCATACAGTGTGTTCATCCTGTTAGTCCACATATATAGCATTCCCTTTATTATAGTTCATAGGACCATAGGAGGTTACTAGGCTAATGGCCCTGTGGCCATTACAAGTCTAGCCAAGAGTTTATCCCCAGAAAAGAAAACTCAGTCAGCACCTGTCGCCTATGTCAATGAGGGACACAGGTGGTACCCCTGGGATAATTTGTGATTTTCCATCCACTCATCAAGGTTGCACTTGAAGAGGGTCAGCAACGTACTCTGTTTGATGTGTATTGGAAGTCTATTCCAGAGATGGGGCAGCCTCTGGGAGACAAACCTATCTCTCCAGTGGCTTTGATAATGCCGCATATTAGATTTAAGACTTTTACGAGGGTAATGCACAAGGAGTTAGACTTATGGATATGGAGCACCTCTAGTAGGGCAGTGTCCGAAATTGCCTTGTAGGTGATACACAGATCATCTCTGAGTAATCTGTATGATACTGAGTAGAGTGATAGTGATTTGAGCCTGTCCATATAGGACAGGTGTTGGAGGCCAAGAATTCTCTTTGTGAGGTGTTTCTGTGGCCTTTCCAGGTTGTGCAGGTGTTTGGAGAGGTTCATATCAATCGGGGCAATGTAGTCAATTATTGGCCTAATGAGGGAGGAGTACAGAGAGGTAATAAATTCTTTTTTTTCTGGATGCAATACCTTTACTTATGAGAAGAACCAAGTAAAAGGCTTTTCTGACCACTGCCATTACATGATGGTCAAATGTGAAATTGTTGTCAACTTGTGTACCCAGGTATCTCACCCCAGGTTGTGTGCTTAGGGGGTTGCCGTTGATGTGGCAATCGGTAGAGGCTGTGTTTTTTTCTGAATGGGATGATAATACATTTTTTTTGCATTTAACTTAAGGCCATGACTTTGGCACCAGTCATTTGTTGCTGTGAGACCCTCTTTAGTATGTTAACATCATTTGGGGAGTCAATGACAGCATCCAACTTACAGTCATCTGCACACTTAGTCAGCCACAGGCCTTTTGTCATTGTTTGGACCTCAGAGAAATAGATGCCAAACAGTAGGGGTCCCAGGACATATCCCTGAGAAACACCACAAGTGACAGGTCTGCTGTCAGAGGAGAAAGCACCTATTTTGACCTTGTGGGTCCTATCGTTGAGACAGTTGGTCACCCACCTGATGAGACAGGGATTTTCACAAAGTTATGTTAGCATTTTGATGATGCCTGATTTGGGGATTGTGTCAAAGGCTTTGGCCAAGTCAAGGTAAGCTGTGTGTACTGACTCTCCCTCATCCAGGGCCTTGGTGACAGTCGCAAAAAGGTCAACCAGGTTCAACAGGCAAGCTCTGTCCTTGATGAATCCAAACTGGGTAAGGTCAAGTGCTTGGAGATTACCTATGTTCTTGTTTATGAGGTCCATAATAATTCACTCCATGGCTTTGCAGATCAGATTTGTCAAGCTAATGGGGCAATAGCTTCCAGAGTCAGTAGTGATACCACCTTTGCGCAAGTGGGTGGCAATGGCAGTTCTCCATTCTGCTGGAATGAAGCCTATATTTAGGCTGTGATTGAATAGGGTGCTCAATGGCAAAGCTAGTTCTTGGTGCAGAATACAGCCTGGGATACTATCAGCTTCCATAGAAGCTGTGTTCTTTGCCTTGGATAAGGTCTTTAACACTTGATCTATAGAGATGCCAGGTGCGGGACAAGTATCGGGGATGTCGAATGGGCTTTTTGGTGGTCAGGGGGTGAAGTTTGCGCTGAACCTATCTGCTTGCAGGTTAGCTAAGTCAACAGGATCAGTGTAAGTGGTACTGTTAAGAACTAATTTGGAACAAACCTGGGCTTTGCTATGGAGGTTCCTGGTGTAACTAAAGAAGGCTTTGTGGTTTCCCTTTGTTTCAGAGACTAGTTACGATTCATAATTGGTTTTGAAGGTTTTTATTAATGATCTAATTTGCTAATTGTGGCTAAGGAGGGAGTTTTTCCAATTGGGAATTTGTGCCTTTTTATCCTTGGACAACAGTTTCTTCCTTTTGTTGTAAAGCCTGTTGATAGAGGATGTCCACCAGATAGGCTTGTGTTTCCTTAAGGAACAGGTTTTAGTTCTATTGGGTATGGCTGAGTGCATGCAGTTGCACAGGTGCTTGTATACTGCATTGGAGTACTTAGATTCATAGGTTCATAGGTTAGTAGTAGGCTAACTGCCCTTGCGAGCCATTTTAAGCCTAGTCAATTATCCCTTGTGAGACTCAAACCCTGCACCTTCTGTTTGTAAGGCAAACACTTTAACCATTAGGCCACCCTCCCAACCCAAGAAAAATATAACTGGTCTCCAGTCGGACAAGCCTAAACTCGGATAACCACATGAACACCCTGACTTAGTTTCTGGTGTCATTCCAACTATACTGTTCAGTATAGTTGTCTGCATCCTCTGAGGGGGGCAGTAGTGTGAAGCTAATGATACCCTCCCAGTTAGCTTTTGAGAAGTTTTAGCCTAGTTATCGCTGGGGGCATGGGGGGTGGATAGAATAGAAACTTCGACTGAGACAGACTGATGGTCTGAACTCCCCAGGGATGAACATATTATCGGGGTGGTGCAGTGGTCACCCATGTTGATGAGAACCAAGTCCAGAATGTTATTTCCCCTTGTGGGAGATGAGATGAGCTGGTCTAATGTGTTAGAATTGATGAAGTCAAGGAATCACTGGGTGAGTGCATTAGTGCAGTAATAGTTCACCCAGTCAATGGTGGGGTAGTTGAAGTCACCAAGGATCAGTGTGTTAGGGGGTACCTTGATGGAGTCAAGTAGGCCCAGGTAGGAGGAATGGGTGTCTTGAGTCATGGAGAGGGGTCTATAGCTGGCTATAATTTGGATGGGTGTCTTGCCAACTATCAGTTGCACCTGAAGTAGTTCTAGTGTGTTATGCTGGCAAACCAGTCTGGAGATGTGCTTGTCTTTAATGAAGATGGAGACTCCACCATCCTTAGTCTTCCCGACTTCATTTTGAGGTTGGAATGGTGGAAAGAGGTATAGCCTGGTAAGGCAGGGGTACTCTTTGCAGCCTTGAATCAAGATTCCATGACTGCACAGATGTCAGAATCTTCCAATGTGAGGACAGCCTCCAGTGAGTGCATTTTCAGGTTAAGGCTCCTAGCATTAAGCAGCATGACCTTCAATTTGTTTTTTGACAGATCTTTTATGTTGGAAGATTTGCCTTTGGGACATTGCCTAAAAAAGGCACAATGGGGGAGGCAAGAGCCTTGGCCAGAATCTGGAATCCCAGGGGTGACAGGTGGAGGCCACCTCTGGCAAAGCATCGAGACCTGTCAACCATGTCATCCCAGGCAGCCAGATACTGGACCCCCTTGGAATGACACCAGAAACTAAGCCAGTTGTTGAAGTCAGTTATTTTTTGTTGGTATTGTGGTATCATTCTTGGTGAAGGTAGGATGCTGCTTAGGGCTATGGTTATACCTGCCTGGGACACATACTCTGAAAGCTCAATCATGTCTCTCTTCATATTGTCCAGGAAGATGTGTCTCAAGTCATTCACTCCAACATGGGCAATGACAGAGTCATACTTGTACCTTTTGTGGAGAGACTTGAGTGAGTAAGTGATGTGGTGGATGCTGGCACCTGAGAGACAACTGACCATGATCTTCTCCTTGTCGAACCTGGTGAGGGGGAACATTGGTGTGTCACACAATTGAGTCACCAATGACTAGTATGTTTGGTTTATTGTTATGCCTTATGGGTTGTTGTGTTGATTTACTATTATGCCTTATGGGCTGTGTTTGTGAGATACTGGTGTGCTGTCTGTGATGTGTTTGGTGTTGTATGTGGAATGTTTGTGAGTGTGTTTTGGAGGTCTCTGCTGTTTAAGTAATTTTTTATTGAGGACCTCTGCATAGGTGGAAGTGTGTTGTGTTTGGCTATGTGATGTGGGTGGTGTGGTCTTTGTGCTGGCAATCTCCTCTACTTATCTCAGTTTGTTGCCCTAATATATCTCACTGTTGCATAAAATTTCTCTCCTAAATAATTTTCATAGGTTCATAGATTAGTACTAGGCTAACTGCCCTTGTTGGCCATTTTAACCCTAGCCCAATAACCCAGGTGAGAATCAAACCTTATACTGTGTGTTTATAAGGTAAAAACCTTAAGTATTACGTCAGCATCCCTGACGACAGCAATCTTACCCAGCATTTTACCCTTCATTGTATTCTTATTACTGATTATTTCTTGAGATGATACTCCAGGCCTGATTTATTTCCAAAATTTTCAAAATTGACAGCATCTAAAGCACTGTCCCCTCAACGTCCTTGAACAATAACATCTAGCCATTCACAAAAATAAATACTATTTTTTTCCTCTTGACCCCCAACTTTATGTCAGACAGTTTTTCCCTGGGCAAGTTTTTTTTTTCCTACCAGAACAACAAGTCCCGGGGACAATGAACACCCCTATCTTGTTTCTCTCCCTATCTCCTTATCTGACAAGCCTCCCATTAACCTTGATTTAAACATAATGTTCTGATACTTTATAATGTATTTCCTTCTCTCGATAAACATTTTAAAATTCTCATCATAAAATTCAATACCTTATTATTCCTGTTCCTCTTTCTCATCCTCCTAGGATGTAATCTATTCCCATGCACTTATAATATCTCTTTTACATCTTCCCCATATCTTTCTTCTTGATAACCTTAGCTACTGTAGGCGTACTATGTTCAGAAATTCCCTTTGTTTTCTAATGAATATATGTTGTTGCTTAACTGAGTTGTTCACACCTTCAACATCACAGCTCCCTACCCACCAGCCCACATTACCTAACCTAGTTTCTGTTCATCTGGACATGAACCCCAAGGGACTTTGGGTACACTATAAGGATGCAGCAATGCACACGATAGGTCAGAGTTGCTGCCAGTCATTTGTCTTAACAGCCACTTGGGTATTGCTCCCTGTGTATTAATTCCTGCTTCTGATTCTCATACATCCCCTTCTTTTCACTCTTCATTCTTCTACAGGGTCTATCTTTACAGCAGTGCTCTAATAATGTAGTGCCATAAATTTTTAAACCCTTCCTCCATAAATCTATCCCATTATTGGTGTCTCAGAACACAATTTACCAATGTGTGTGTGTGTGTGTGTGTGTGTGTGTGTGTGTGTGTGTGTGTGTGTGTGTGTATATATATATATATATATATATATATATATTTATATATATATATATATAGATATATATATATATATATATAGGTGTAGGGCAGCTGGTTGAATGACCATCTACACCTACAACCAGAATATTGGCATACTGAAGCAACAAACGTCATCATGCTCTGCACATGTAAACCAAATGCAAATGTTTTTGTGTGGTAAAGCTCCCTTCCACTCCCCACACTCCCTGATAATTTCTAACATGCCCTTCTGAACTCATAAATTAATTGTTTGCCATTTTACACAATGTGTCTCTTAACTGCCCATGGTTAGCTTGGAGGTTATCTTTCAGTTGTAATACACAGTAATTTTCCTTAGTAAATCTCATCAGTTAGTTAATATTCACGCCATTTGGGAAACACCCTTCTGTCATCCACTGGGCTTGAGATAAGATTTCATTTTCTACTTCTGCACTAAAACATGACTCCTGTGACCAAATTTCAGCCAGTCCATCTTCTTACCTCTCATTCCACTTCATCCCTTCTCCTACTTGGTTTTTGTCTGTTTAATTGTGTTCTTTGTCCCCTTCATCTTTCACTTATTTTTCCCTACCAGCTTTTCTTCTCACCTGGTAAACACACAGAGAACAGAAAACAAAAACACACATATTAAAGCACTTTCTGTCTCCCTTGAAATAAGCTCTGCAACTACAGGGCTCCACTGCCATGCCATCTCACTGAGTACCAGTGCTGAAACATCTACAACTTTTGTTTTCATGCTCCTCTTAATCTGATTCACCTCCAAGCCATCTGTCTTAGAATCCAGTCCTTTGTTTGACAGCAGTGTGCCTTGAAAATATGACTGTGACATGTTCCTGAATTCACTCCTTTGTTTGACAGTAGCGTGCCTTGAAAATGATATGCCTGTGTCATGTTCCTGAATCCAGTCCTTTGTTTGATAGCACTGTGTCTTGAAAATGATATGCCTGTGTCATGTTCCTGAATCCAGTCCTTTGTTTGACTGCAGTGTGCCTTGAAAACGATATGCCTGTATCATGTTCCTGGATCGTTGTTTATCTTTCTATGTACTCTTATCTTCTTGTGGATCCAGCTTAGACTTTCCTACCTCAGTGTCCCAGTCTTGCAGAAATCTTGTAATATCACCATCTCCATTTTTTCCTCCAGCCCTCTTATTCTGAAATAATCCCTTCAGGATCTATTTTCTAGGTCATCTGGTTTTAAACTCATTTTGATTACTCTGGACTTAATTTTCCAGTGATTTGCTTTTATGTTGCTTTTCCACGTACCACTTTAACATCTCCAGCATTGGTTCCTGTTCCAGTAGCTTTCACTCATGTCACACAGTTTCTATTTTTACATACCCCAATATAGCTGCATGTTTCCTGCAACAGCTGCAGTGGTAATGATGCAACTGTTTTCTTGGTTAGCCATTGTGCCCCCCTTCCTCTACCTCCACCCCTCCTTACGACACAGATGCTTTATGATTTTTATTTCTGGCTGTCCCTTTATTATCCGACCCCTACATCACATGTGTATATTACACTCCTTGGGTCTGAGTCATGCCGCTCAGTTTTCCATACAACTCATTCATTCACAGCTACCTCTGCATTCATTTGCGTTCTGCAGCCTTTTGTTTCATCCTTCTTGCCCAATTTGAGACAGCAACTTTTGCATCCCTAACTTTTAGTATATTTTCAACATTAGTTAATGCTTTAACTGGTAACTTTTCCTGGCATTTGATGGCATATATATTTCACCAGCACTCTTTTCCTTCATTTCCTTCAGTGTCCACATGCTATTCAATCACTCTTTCCATCACTCACATTTGTGCTGTGCTCTCCTCTTAGCCTCCCTTCTACTACATCAGACTTTCTCAGGCTCTCTTATCAAAAGCTTCATACAGTAAAAACATTGACATTTCCACTTCCTGATCCTCTCTCAAACTTTTACTCTGGTACACTCTATGTAGCCGCCTCCACTGTTGTCTCTCCAGTACCTCAATTGGTAATTCCAAATTTAACTTTATATTTGTTTCATTCTGGTACATATCTATTTAAATGGAAATTAATAATATCATTTGACTTGTTGACACTGTCTTGAGCAGGCTTATTTTGGGTTGTTGATGAGAGTATCCTATTCTGTTTTCATATGCATCCCATTTATTGCATCATAATTTGCATTAGCGAAGTCTGTGAAGGATATTTTTTTTTAAGAATGAGTTTGGTTTCAGTCATAAATTACAAATGATAGCATTATGATTGCTTGTTAATATTAGAAGGTATAACTGAGTGAGAGCAGAAAGTTCTGAGGTTTGTTAGTGTGATATTTAAAATATTGTTGTCACTAACTGGATCTTGTACTATTTTATCACGGTTGATATTATTAATATAAATAACATTTGGACACGTGTTTGTAGTCCAACTATTCACCCAGTTTTGTATGGATAGTTAAACATGCATCATTTCTTTATTAATGTTTACTTCCTGGAGTTTAATTAGGAAATCCTCATTCACTGTAAGAGACTTTATGTACAATAGCGTCCTCTGATTTTTATATATGTTTGCGGGTATGTATATGTCTATCTATCTCTCTACTTTATATTTAATTGTTTGCATTTGTTTACCATGTTTGAGTAACTGATCCATATGGACATTTTTCAGTTTCACCCTGGACGTATGGTCTGGATAAATATGTTGCACAGAGTCGCACAGTTGGCAAACAGAGGCAAACAGAATCAAGGCCTGGCCAGCAGGAGGTAGCTCATTAATAGCTCATAGCCTTAATACTCTGCCCTAACTGCCACTGAAATTAATTTCTGTTTAAGTCATTTTTAGTCATGAACTGAGTTCATAACTGCTGGTGTTTAGATGTTCTTTTACAAAGATTGTTATGCCCCAACCTATCGCATTGTGTTTGCAACAATGAAATGTGTTATTTCCTGAAGTTTTTGCTTTGCTCTTTGAATGGTGGATATTAGTATACTCTAAGCAGTAACAATTTTCTAAGTTTCATAAAATGAAAGACAGGGAACTTTTTTCTTATGTGGTTTACTGATAGCTAGTGTTTTCTTCATTCTTCCTCCACACTACTTTCTCTCTCACTGACATTGTGCATAGCACCCTGTGGATAGCCTAATTTACCGAGGAACAACTTCTTTGCAGAGTACATCTGAGAAGATGTGGATTACATGGATTTCCTTTTGCTGTTGATTCACAAGGGCTGTCGTTTGTGGCTATATGGAGAACTTTTGATAGCTCAGATTTATCTGCAGGGTTGGTGTGACGGTCACCTATTTAAAAGCCTTTTTTATCTGTCATATAGCCTATAATTTATTAAGGCCTCACAGGAGACTCACAGAACTTGGTCTTGTATGTAGCAGCACCACTTGATAAGGCATAGTTGGCTGCATACTGTCATACACTCATCCTGGGTACAGGTGTTAGATATCTAGTACAGTAATGATAACTGTTGTAGGTCAAGGTCTGCTCAGAATGATCAAGACCTCAATGGTAAACATAGTGAAGACAAAGACAAGATATACATAATATATACTGGATGATAAATGTTACTTCTAATCATGGTCAATTAGTAAATAATATCCAGTGAATAATGAATGAGTAGTGTAAACAAATGACCATAAGTCAAATAAGAAAAAAGTTTAAAAGATCTTCATAAAAATATTGAGAAGCAACAGGAAGGTGGATATCAGCAAATAATGTAAAAAGGTACCAGTACTCAGACTGCAAGGTGGACAGATATAACGAGGCACAAGGTCAGGTAAAGCGGGAAAGTTTATGCTTGGAAATGAACTAACAACCACTATATGGAAAGCTGAGAAGGAAACATTAAAAACATTGAAATGTACTGGACACATGGAAATTTAAAAAAGGTAAAAGCAAAATTATTTTGATCAGGTACAGTCTATAGTTCAACCTAAGCAAAACAGTCAGAGAAAATATTGTAAGTGGTCTCTATTTTGTGATTGATGCTAGATTATCATCACTTTATATATTATTTTATAACGCAAAGCAGCATTCTTCTCTGTTAGCAATGTGCAGTTATCATGTCCCATAATAGACAGATTGTTATGATTACTTTTACGTATGTGTTACTAAACTTCCTTTTTCCATTTGAAAAGTGGCAGTAAGTATTTTTTCATGTATACAGAAAGTAAACAAAGACCTTAAAACTGCTGTATCCAAAAACAACAGCATATGCATTCACAAATACTCTAGAAGCAACTGCTGAATCACTTACCATCCAGTTAGCTTCTGCATTTGTGAGGTAAGAAAAGCAAATACAGGAACAGCAGCTTAGGTAGATTTGTAATTAAGCAAGGTCAATGGTGCAGACCATTTATTTATATTACAAAACAGTATGCTATGCTGAAGGCCAGCTGATACGCATGAGGATCTGAACAGCAGCAATCCCATTGTTAAACAATGACACCTTTGTGCTGTCCAGCTGAATTTTCCATAACTTTTTAAAAAGCTTTATTAATCCATTGCCCTTTGTTGGCCTTATTGACCCAGCTGGTACAGAGCTTTAGTGAAGAGCAGTAAAGGGCGAATAAGATGACAGATTAATTTCTTCTGCATGTTTTACAGAAATCAAAAAAAGCTTAGTGATTTATCAGTGAAAGAAGAGCACACACAGCTTTAATTATTTAAGCATGTGGCTACAGAAAGCAAAGTAATCAAAAGCTGAAGGGAACAAGTGGAACAAAAATAGTTCACAACTAAGCTGCTTCCATTACTGGAACTGTGTTAAGCCGTATCACCATTTTTTCCTCTTTGAAGTCCTTCTGAAATGTAATCACTTTAGTCGCAGACTGATTGTGTTTCATTACGAGAGTTAACGAAGAAAGAATAAAAACTGTCTTGATTAATCTGAAGTAAAATTTTGTAAGACTTTTTTGTGCAGTATATAGCATATAGCTGTCAAAATACACATTCCGAGATTTTTAAAGTGACAGCGTGCTGCTCCCCAGCTAATTGTTGGAAGGAAATATTAAATGTCACAGAGAGCAGAAAGGGTAAAAAAACAAAATTCAGATTAGCTGACTGAAAAAGAGCTGATGAGCTCAGCAATGCAAGCCATTATTAGAAAGTTATCAGAAGAATGGAGCCCCTTAGGAGATGTTAGGAAAACTGTTTTTAGGGAATAACAAAACAAATAGCACTCTTACCTGCATACTGCCCAAAGGAAAATAGTTAAAGGTCACTACAGTAACATCATGAAAAACAATAATAGGTATGTTTTATATATGTAACGATGGGATGTCACTGAGTAGATGCAACACATTCAGTAGTGACCAGGTAAGTCCTGTTGGACGAGGACCTTTCACATGGAACAGTAATACTCGTGTAATGATTTACATGAGTCTAAAGAGGAAGTTTAAAGGAGCAAAAGCAATGAATGAACTCTACGTATCATGGATGAGTACCCAATATACAAAGAATTTGTAGGCAGAGGGTCTCATGCTGATGAAGCTACTATAATGAACTAGTTGTCAGATACAGCATTATAAAGACATTAGGAATCACAGGACAGATGTGTCATAGCCACTGATGCTAAAAATAAAACAAAAAATAAACAAGGAAAACAAGAAAAGAAACATTAGAAAACAATGGGAAACAAAATGCAAGGGTATCCTGAAATGTTTATATGACAAAATAATCACTAATTTACAACAATTAAAATTAACTTCCATTTTCATAAACTTAAATTCTAAGAATTACAGCAGCAACAGTAAATGCTTTTTCACACATTATTGTGGTTTTACTATTATTAGTTGATTCACAATAAACATAACAAACTTGGAAATAGTAAAACAAAATAATCATGAGAAACGTAAATAATTGTATTAAGCTAGTGGGTGGATATTTAAACATTATACCCTGCACAATATGCGGTATTGATAGTTCAGTCATATACACCACCCAAATGTAGTTTATGAGGTGTATCATGGTGGCCCGTATAGCATTACTGCACTAAGTATGATATGTACTGTCATCATCATCTTCTTTCGGCTGCTCCCGTTAGGGGTCACCACAGCGGATCATCTGTTTCCATTTCTTCCTGTCCTCTGCATCATGCTCTTTCACACCAACCACCTGCATGTCCTCTCTCACCACATCCATAAACCTTATCTTAGGCCTTCCTCTTTTCCTCTTACCTGGCAGCTCCATCCTTAGCATCCTTTTCCCAATATACCCAGCATCCCTCCTCAGCACATGTCCAAACCAACACAATCTCCCCTCTCTTGCTTTGTCTCCACACTGTCTAACCTGAGCTGACCCGCTAATATACTGATTCCTAATCCTGTCCATCCTAGTCACACCCAGTGCAAATCTTAACATCTTTAACTCTGCCACATCCAGCTCTGTCTCCTGCCTTTTCATCAATGCTACTGTCTCCAACCCATATAACATAGCTGGTCTCACTACCCTCTTGTAGACCTTCCCTTTCACTCTTATTGGTACCCATCTGTCACAAATCACTCCTGACACTCTTCTCCACCCATTCCACCCTGCCTGTACTCTCTTATTCACCTCTCTTACACACTCACCATTACTCCTAACTGTTGATCCCAAGTACTTAAACTTATCCACCTTTACCAACTCTACTCCCTGCATCCTCACCATTCCTCTACCCTCCCTCTCATTTACACACATATATTCTGTTTTAGCCCTGCTGACCTTCATTCCTCTCCTCTCTAAAGCATATCTCCACCTCTCCAGGGTCTCCTCAACCTGGTCCCTACTCTCACTATATATCACAATGTCATCTGCAAACATCATAGTCCATGGGGCCTCCTGTCTAATCTCATCTGTCAACCTATCCATCACCACTACAAATAAGAAAGGGCTCAGAGCTGATCCTTGATGTAATCCCACCTCCACCTTAAATGTATCTGTCACTCCTACCAATGTCACACTACCCTTATACATATCCTGTACCACTCTTACATACTTCTCTGTCACTCCCGACTTCCTCATACAATACCACAACTCCTCTCTAGGCACTCTGTCATATGCTTTCTCCAAGTCCACAAAGGCAAAATTCAACTCCTTCTGACCGTCTCTGTATTTCTCCAACAACGCTCTCAGAGCAAATATTGCATATGCAGTGCTCTTTTCTGGCATGAAACCATACTGCTGATCACTAATCATCACCTCCCTTCTTAATCTAGCTTCCACTACTCTTTCCCATAACTTCAAGCTGTGATTGATCAATTTTATCCCTCTGTAGTTACTGCAGCTCTGCCATCACCCTTATTCTTAAAGATAGGTACCAAAACACTTTTTCTCCACTCTTCAGGCATCCTCTGACTTTCCAAAATTTCATTAAAAAATATGGTTAAAAATTCCACTGCCATTTCTCCTAAGCACCCCCATGCTTCCACAGGTATGTCACCTGGGCCAACAGCCTTTCCATTCTTCATCCTCTTAATAGCTGTCCTTACTTCCTCCTTGCTAATCAGCTTTACTTCCTGATTCACTATCCCCACGTCATCCAACCTTCTCTCTCTCTCATTCTCTTCATTCCTCAGCCCTTCAAAGTACTCTTTCCATCTACTCAACTGTAGAGAAATTTAAAAAGTGGGAAACATCTGCGAATAAAACTAGGTAGGAATTAAGAAATCAGCACACTGAAAATACAGGGTAGTTTGGGGAGATCAGCCATGACAAAGTAGGGAAACAGAACTTAGTTCCAAAAGGATACTAGAAGTAGTGCAAGACACATCTGCAATGGATACAGCAGGCCAGCTGAGGAATACCCATGATGTACACTAGGTTTTCTGTGCAATGATACAGGAAAGAGAAGGTACAGAATAACAAACAGTAGCCATTTAAGCATAGACTGGGAGATGATATGTGCAGTGGTTCTGGGGTTGTGAATGCCAGCAATAGGCAGATAGAGGAAGAATGGACTCAATAGTGATATACGCAAAACAGGCAGAAGAGAACAAAGGCAGCAAAGAACAAAGACAAGCTATTTAACTAAGTTAAAAGCTGAAGCTGAGGTCTTGGCTCTGGTTGAACTTCTTAAATATACATGATTACATGGAAGTGGATCCAGTCTATGCTAACTAAGCAATATTTCAGTGCAAAACCAATGCAGGTAATATGCATACACAAACAGTGTAAAAGCAGTCAAAAAGGAAAAAAAAAATAAAGCAGTAGAACAGTAAAATACAGATGAAAAAGCTCAGATCAAACTTGAAATAAGCTTAATTTCTTATTCTTAACTTTGGATGGTTTAGATTCAGGCAGACACACTGGACCTCTGGCAAAGGACACCAAACACAGAGCAGCTCTGGGGCTTATATATAGGCAAAAATAAACAGCTTTAAACTAGTCTGCCAATAGGAAATCACACAATGATCCTTCCTCCAGTAGTCCTCAGCTAAGACAAGGCTATATCCACACTTTTCTGCCACAAGGGTGTAAGGGAGCCCTTCTTAATGTAAGATAACTGGATTTGGGTTCAAGCATATGAAAAACAGGCTAGATTCAGCAAGTCTGGATCTAGTCTTTGCTAACTAAGAAATATTTCAGTGCAAAACAAGTGCATGTGATTATCAAAGGAGAGACTACTGTCCACCTGTGTCTCAAGGTCTCTTATCACACTTTAGGTGTTAAGTAGACTACTGCTTATGTGGTAGTTCATGGGTACAGAGTTTTTACCAAAAAGGATGACAATGCACTTTTTGGCATTGAGCTTGTGACCATGGCTTTGACACCAGGCATCTGTCTCAGTGAGGCCCTTTTGTAGGATGTCCACATCGTTAGGAGTTCCAATTATGGCTCCTAGTTTGAAGTCATCTGCAAACTTTGTTAGCCAAAGACCTTCTGTGTTAGCCTGTACTTCAGAGAAGTACATACCAAAAGGAGAGGACCCAGGACTGAAGCCTGTGGTACTCCACTTGTCACTGGTCTGAAGTCATATTTGGAGTCTGCTACTTTCACAGTGTGGGTTCTGTCAGTGAGCCAGTTGGCAACCCATATTGCGACATAGGGATTTATACCTAGTTTAATGAGTTTATCTATAATTCCAGAGTGGGGGATGGTGTCAAGAGCCTTGACAAG
This sequence comes from Protopterus annectens, assembly GCF_019279795.1. Lineage (NCBI taxonomy): Eukaryota > Metazoa > Chordata > Ceratodontiformes > Protopteridae > Protopterus > Protopterus annectens. The sequence continues at coordinate 917,799,596 of NC_056726.1, forward strand.
ATCTAGACAGGCTGTGTGAACCACCTTACCCTCATCTATTGCTTTGATGACCACTTCAAAGAAGTCTATCAGGTTTAGGAGACATGATCTGCCTTTTACAATCCAGAACTGGGTGGGGTCCAGAGTTTGGAGATTACCAATGTCATTGTTTATAAGTTCCATGATGATACATTCTAAAGCCTTGCAGAGCAGGCTCATCAGGCTAATGGGGTGGTAGTTCCTGGGGTCCGTGGTGGATCCCCCTTTGTGGGGTGGGATAACCGTCGCTGTGAGCCATTCAGTGGGCACAAAGCCTGAGGTGAGGGTGATTGAACATAGTACTTAGGTGGGGTGCCAGTTTGTTTTGTAGTTCATGTAGAACACATCCTGGGATGTTGTCAGGTCCCATGGATGCTGTGTTCCTGGCTTTGGAGAGTGTGGTTTTTACCTGTGCAGCCATGATTACAGGAACTTTGCATTCTTCTGGTATAGAGATGGGCCCTTTAGGGGTGAGAGGGTGGTGAATGTGGTACTGATGTAGAGATCTCTATAGTGTGTGGTGTGGATGGATTTATATGTAGCATTTCTAAACCAACTGGGTCAGACATGTCTTTGTAAGTCAAGCACAGATAGCTGCTAATTAGGTGATATGACACAGAGAATAGCTTAGGTCTGCTGAGTCTGTCTGTGTAGGATGTGTGTTTAATGCCTAGGAACCCCTTTGTGAGGTGCTTCTGTAGCTTCCCCAGCTGTAGCAGGTGTCTAGTGAGGTACATGTCAAATGGGCCATAATACTTGAGGAGTGGTCTAATGAGGGAATAGTAGACAGAGATCATTACCTCTGTCTTCCTGGATGCAAAACCCTTGGTAATGCAATGTGCCATATAGAAGGACTTCCTGACCCCAGTGGCAATGCGGTGCTTGAAGGAGAAGTTGCTGCAAACCTGTGTCCCCAGATCCATTATAATGCATGCAGTGTTCATAGGGCTCCCATTGGTGTGGTATTTACTGGGAACTGAGTGTTTTACCAAGGGGGATGATGATGCACATTGTGGTGTTAAGCTTCTGGGCACGGTTTCCACACCACTTAGTGGTCTCAGTGAGGCCTTTCTGTTGAATATGTGCATAACTTGTGGAGTTAATGATAGCTCCCAGCTTACAGTCCTCTGTGAACTTGGTCAGCCAGAGTTCCTCTGTGTTGGGCTGGACTCCTGAGAAGTAGAAGCTGAACAGGACACTACACAGTACTGATCCATGTGGGACTCCACTTGTGACTGCTTGCCAGTCTGACCTGGAATTTGCCACTGTCATACTTGTATGTTCTGTGAACCAGTTTGGAAACAAACAATGATATATGCGTTGTTGCCTAGTTTGTGGGGTTTATCAATAATCCCTCACTGAGGGATGGTATCACAAGCTTTGGACATATTGCTGTAGGCTGTATGCAGTGCCTTACTCTCATACACAGCCCTCGTGACTCAGTCAAAGACATCAACTAGGTTGAGCAGGCATGATCTGCCATTCACAAAACCAAACTGTGAGTTAAGCGATCATCTGTATCTTGGTCAATCAGGTCCCTGATGGTGTGGTCCATACCCCTACATAGTGGACTTGTCAGGCTAAGGGGCCAATAATCCCCAAGGTCTGTAGGTGCTACCCCTTTATGAAGAGGGATGACTGTAGCAGTGTGCCATGTTTGAGGGACATAGCCTGAGCTGAGGTTGTGACTGACCAGGGCACACAGATTTGGGACAAGGTCACTTTGGATGTCATGTAGAACACAACCATGGATATGTTATTGTCCCATGGAAGCTGTATTCTTGCCTGTGGACAATGCAGGTATAACCTGGCCTGCAGTACTGCTGGGTGCTGCCATTCATCTGCCATTGTGATTGTACACTTGTGGGGGGAGAGAGGGGTAAAGCTGGCACTGAATGTGTTGCCAAAACTGTGGCCAATATCTGTTGTCTCGGGATAGGGATTAGCATTGTGCAGTAATTCACAGCACTTGTGTTTAATGCTGTGGAGGTTGCTAATATAACTATCAAAGGCTTTTGTGATTGTTGTCAGTGTCTGCTGCATTTCTGCCTTCATAGATGCCTGTAGGGGATTTCATGAGGGATCCCAAGTTGTGTTTGAGTCTAATAAGGGGATTCAACAGTCATGGGACACCACCTTTTTCTGCATCAGTGTCCTCCTTCTTTTGTACACTTTAGTAATGGCAGGGGATCATCACATTGTCTACCAGTGTTTGGAGTACAGTGTCTGGGTTCTGTTGGCTATGGCTAGTACCATGCATTCATGTACCTGTTTGTATAGTGCATATGTGTATGATTCAACAGTCATGCAGCTATTTCCCAATGCCATGGGTATAGCCCCTGTTTTTATGGCTGCAAAGTCAGCTTTGGATAGGTTTTGCAATGTGGGTACCTTTGTGGGGCTGTGGCTGACATGTTGAGTTCTATGTTGAGTACAGCCTGTATGGATCTCACCAGGTAGGAACTGACAACTGTGGATGAGCAACAGTCCCGTATTTAAGTAGTCAACACAGGCAAAGGTTGTTGCATTCTCTACCAGGGGTCAGTATGAGTCGGTGCAGGGCATTAGAAATCATGAATTCCAGTAAGTGTGGGGCTACTATACTGGCACTTGGCTAATTTCCCCAAGTGATGGAGGGGTAGTTGAAGTCTCCTACTATGTCAGTGTTGTGTTGGACCTTCATAGATGGCAGGGTGTTGAGGAACATGCATTGACAGTCTAGGGACATAGATGTGGACCCATAACAGGGTATGGTCTGGATTGCACTATTACCCCAAGGCAGTTGTACCAGAAGTATATCTGATGCATTATGCTGGGATACTAGTCTGGAAGTGTTCCTATCCATAATGACTATAGAGACAACACCACCTGTGGAGGTATGGTGTGGTCCATGTTTGTGGGCTGACAGCTGTGGAATGTGTTATAGCATGTTACTGCAGGGCTGCTGTCTGCTGCTGTGAACCACCTCTCCATTACAGCAGAAATATTAATGTCCTCCACTCTGAGGAGTACTTTGAGTGACTGCATCCTGACAGTTAGATATTTACTGTTGAGCAGCATGACCCTCCAATCACATACATGTCTAGCTGTTATGGTTGTAATTACATTCGGAACACTGCCTAATAAGGCAGTATAGGGGTGGCAAGACACTTAGCCAGTACCTGGAATCCCAGGGCTGACAGATGTAGGGCATTTGTGGCAAGTCATTGAGGTCTGTCAGTCATGTTATCCCAAGTAGAAAGATACTGGATCCCCTGAGAATAACACAAAACACATAAGCCAAGGTTGCAGTCAATCATCTGTTGTTAGTACTGCAGCATCATTCCCGGTGATGGCAGTATACTACTCAGGGCTACTGCCACACCTGCCTGGACCACATAATCAGAGAGTTCAACCTCTTGTCATGTAGTCCAGGGAGGTGCGTCCCAGCTCATTCACACCCACATTGATACAGAAAGATACTTGTAGTTGTGGAGTGCCATGACTGGCTGTGTCATGTGTTGGATGCTGGCATGTGATAGATATTTGGCTATTACCTGCTCCATATTCAAGTTAGTGAGTGATATATGTGTGTGCCTCAGTACTGAGCTACCCATGATCAATGTATTGTGCAAGGTGGTTAGCCTTAGGAGCTTAGGTTGAGGGGTGTCTGAGTGGGTGTCTGTCTTGCTGGTCTGTGCTGTTTGGGAAAATGTGCCTCTGTAAATGTGGGTGTGTGGCTTTTCACTGTATGTCATAGCTGTCAAAGTGGGTGTCATGGTGAGCTATGTGCTCCACATCGTCTGGTGCAGGTATTGATCTTATCCTCTTGACCTGCTAGTCCAGTGTTTGCTGGAGAGTACATATGTCTACATTGGGTGATATACAGGTAACTCTCACAGGTCTGAGTGTTTGGAGTTTAGAGGAGAGTGTTGTGTACATGAGGCAGTTGCAAAAGTGCCTCAGAATGGACAAGTGCACCTGGCTAATGGGTGAAAGCACAAAAAACTGCACTTCAATCATGCCAGCAGGAGTGGATATAACTAGTAAGTACTGGGGGTGTGCCACACTTATTGATACAATAACCTGGTAAAATGCCAAGCTATAATGCTATTTGAAGTGCAAGACAGAAAGAGCGATGTAAGGGTGAAACTGAAGGCAGACTTTCTGCCACCTGTAGTACTTTACCTCAGCTGTGCAGTTATCAGCATCTTTGGCCATTTGAAAATTCAATAAGCTCTGTAGCGCATGCGGTAACTGCATGGTGTTAAAAGAAATGCAGAGGGTGAGATGGTAGGGGATTTTGCAAAACAGATGGGCATGGCTGTGGTGAATATGCACTATAACATGAGGGAGGAGCATAGGTTGAATTA